>NC_142284.1:54275598-54548098 GCF_965620075.1 Prunus avium | reverse complement strand
TACATAAAACAACAACAGTGACGAAGTAAAGTAGCAGCAAGTTAGCGAAATGGGTACTGACCAAGACGGCCTTATGGGCCGGAATGGGTACAGGGTTCTCATCGGAGGAGGCAAACAGAATGACGTCGGAAAAGAAAGCCGGCTGGGACATCGTGAGAAAAGCGACCTTGGCCTCGAGGCACTGCTTGCAGCAGGTGCCGACATCATATCTGCCCTCGCAAGACATGCACCTCTTCATGTTGGGTTGGGGTACTCAAAGATAAATAACAACAAGAGAAGAAATATTATGCTGACAAAAATAAAAAATTAAAACAAGAGGAGAATTTTAAAGCAAATGTAATTTCATCGATTGATCATTGTGCTACCTGCCTGGCCCTGCCTTATATAAGTAGCCAGCTAGCTCATTGGACTCTTTCACTTTTCTTTTTCTTTGGTTAACTCCTTCCTCTGCAAGGAGTCGGCCACTTTGCTTTGGAATGGTCCCGCCACTCTGCTTTCTATCTAAGACGATGTTGATTCATTATCTTCCACATTAAAATTAAAAGATAATAATAATAATAATAATAATAAAGACAATATTGATTGATATAAAAATTTAAAGATTAAAATGACATTTTTAAAAAGTTTAAAAGGATTATTTGCAGTATCATTTCCTTTCTTATTTTTAGTTTGTTTAAATTATATTTATATTTGTCAAAGGGACTAGTCGAGCGAAAAAGGACTTTAACTTTCAGATTAATGATATTAGGTTCGAACGCTCATGGCACATTGACACTATGTGTGAGAAAACCCCTTCCCATTCCTAAGTAGTTTGACCCAAAAAAAATTATATCCATATTTTAAACAACTTGTTGAACATCATGAAAAAGAAACTAAGTAATATTGGAAGAGGAATACGGTGAGGCTCCATTTGTGGAAGAATTTTTTCACTATTAATTGGTACTTGAATTTTAACCAATGTACATGAACTTCTAGTTTATACCAATTTGAAGACTTTTTCTCTTTTTGATGACATATATGTGGGGGCGTAGTTTGCCAAAATAGTAGTTTTATCCATTGATCATTTTGCTGCTCTGCCTTATTAGTAGCTTCATTGGGTTTTCACTTTTTTTTTTTTTTTGTCATTATTAATTATTGGACTCCTTCCTCTGTAAGGAGTTCGCCACTTTGCTTTAGAAGGGCCCCCCACACTGATTTCTATCTATACCTAGCCTTTTGTGTGAGATATATATAAAGAGATTTTCTATTTAAATCCCGCTATTCTCTTTATTCACCCCAATACTTAAATTACTAAGCTGTAAGTTTTATTATTGTGTAAAAAGATAAAAAGATTCATCCAACTTAATACTTAACCCTAGTACATCTATACACACACCCCACTACTCTTCATATTCAGTTTGAGAAAAATACAAACTTTTATACATCATATTGTCAGATTACCCTTCTCTTTTAAAGATGTAGAATGTTGAGGAGCCTACCTCTTTAAAAGCTGCGTGAGAGCTGATGAAAAGGCTTGTTGATTACTTGGCTGTAATGATCTCATTCTCCTCCCTTTGTTGATTGCTTGGCTGATGGAAAGGCTTATTGATTGCTTGATTATTTTAATATTTTATTTAAAAATTTATATTTACTTGACTTCTTATATGCTCAAAAGTAAACAGTAGATGATTACTGTACCTTCCGTTGGGTAAAAAATAAAATAAGATGTTGTGGTCATTGGATTTCACTGTCATTAGAAAACGAAACCAAACAAACTACAATTTACCATATGATCTAATCACATGATAAAAACAGCCTTGTGAAAATATTGATTTAAGTATTGGAGTGAAGAAAGAAAAGTGTGGGGTTTAAATAGAAAAACTCTTTTATTTTTTATTTTTTCAGCTGGGTTTGGGAAGATAGTGGGGTTTTCTTAGAAATTGTGAAAATTTAAATTAGAAGTTGAGGTGAACAAAGAGAAGTGTGGAGTTTAAATAGAAAACCTCTATGTAAAAATCAAGGATGATATTGATTCATCTTCGAGCATAAAAATTAAGACAATATTGATTTGAAAATTGAAGAATTGCGATAAAATTTTATGATTTATTTTTAGTCTATTTAAATTCTATCAAATATATATTTTAAGTAGGGAAATTTGCACAAATACCACATGAACTTTCAGGCATGTGCGTCATTACCACCTGAACTTTTAATTTTAATTTTTAACCACCTGAACTTTGTAAAGTGTTGCAATCCACCACCTATGTCTAACTCCGTTCAAATTTCCATTAAGTTAAGGATATTTTTGTCAATTAACTATAACAAAGAATAATTATATTTAAAAAAACAGAATTAAAAATACAAAAAAATAAAGCTAACCTTCAGATCTCTTTCTCTTCTCCCTACTCCATCGTCTTTATTCCACCAAATATCATATCAGATTGCAATGGTCCATTGATTTTTTTGCCTTCCTGCATTCATTTCATGGCTTGCACTATTTGTCCAAAGGCTTGTCCTTCATTTCAATGGAAGTTTGCATATCGAAAAAAAAATTCAGACTACAATTACTCTCTCTCACCCTCAATCCAACAAATTCAAAAAATTTAACATCAAAGCTATAATTTAAATTTTGTAATTTCATCATGGGTTTTGGGAAGGAATCAATTGCGTTCCTTCCTAGTATATATAAATATCCCAAAAAGGTACTAAACATCTGCAATTGACAAACAAGTTCTAGGCCTAAATTCAAGTACCAAAACACAAGTGCAGTCCTTATACAGGACATGCCTATAATAAACTCCAAATTAATTAGAAAACAAAAATATAACCAAGCAATTAAGTCCTCTATGATCTCTAAATCTTTGTCTTCTTAGCAGGAGACTTGAGCCTAAATTTCATTGTTGTGTTGGTTGTCACAGAAGAAACGGGTTGTGATTCCATTGGCAAGCTAGAGCTTGGTTGGTATGTTGATTTATTTGCTAAATTTGGTTGAATTGTTTGTTCACTAATAGTGCTTGGTTGGCCTCTTGATGCACTTGGTCTTTTTACCTACAAATAAATTCACTTGGTTGGCCTCTTGACAGCATAAAATATAAACGTGAAAATTTGACATATTCGACATAGCCCCAGAGACACTTGATGCAAATCTAATTGTTAAGCAAAATATCATAATAGACAAAGCAAACTACAAGATTAAACATCAATAAAAAAATTTAAAGTTATAGTAAAGTTAAACAATCAAGAAATTCATAAAAACGCATAAATTTAGAACCACTATTGACCATAAAATGTTAAAAACTCAAACGTATCAATCACCACACACTTACCAAATAATTAGTGACAATCTAAAAAGTATAAATACGTAATTGTCAAAGCTTATCGTAATTTGGTGGCTCCGAGCGTATCTGAAGTTATTGTCCTTATCAGTTACTTCAGTCATCAGTCTGCTACTCAATTTCAACAACCCACACAAGATATGCCAATAGACAAATATGAATATAGAGTATGGTGTGTGTGCAGAGGGTGGGTTTTGGGAAGGTAGGTTTTTTTGTAGTGGAGCGAATTGATGTTGGAAAAGTTGGAAAAGTAGGAGTAGGGGTAGGGTGAAGGCGCTGTAATTAGGTTAACTTTTTTTTAAAATCTGTTTTTTTTTTATATAATTATTCTTTGTTATAGTTAATTGATAAAAATACCCTTAAACTTAATGAAAATTTTAACGGAGTTAGACATAGATGGTGGATTGCAACACTTTACAAAGTTTAGGTGGTTAAAAATAAAATTAAAAGTTCAAGTGGTAATGACGCACATGCCTGAAAGTTCAAGTGGTATTTATGCAAATTTCCCTTTTAAGTAAGAATTTCTCTTAGACCCCCTGAGGTTTGGCATAATTACAGTCAGACTTCACACGTTTGATTTATTCCATTCACACCCCTTATATTACATATTTAATAAAAATAAATATATTGCTTATCGAGTCAGATTCGAGAATGAAGATAACAATACCATCTCTAGCCCGTCCTCAATAAAAGAATTTTAAAATTCAAGGATCTCCATACCTACCCCCGATTTTTCTCCAGAAATCTTCTCCTGTTGGAGTTGGAGAACCGACAAGGACCCAACCTGACGGGAAGTAACAAAAACACTAACAAATGTATGAAATGATGCGGAGACTAAACTTTAGGTATGAAAGTGAGATGAAACAACATTTGGTTATAAAAGGCTGAAAATTGGTAATATTAAGTGTAATAAAGTGAAATTTACTATTTCTGTAAAACTAAAAAAATTACCAAACAAGTTTCTTATTTTTCAGTTTTTAAAAATGAAAATTGAAAACAAATTGAAATGATCGTCAAACCCACACGTTAATCACACATCATATGCAGTCGCGACAAGAAACAGTCAGAATTCATTCTCATAGTTACGAAATGCTGCTTAATTAGCCCGTTTGGAAAAATAAGCTTCATAGATTTCTAATAAGAGTCCCGGATCTCTCTCCTTCAGCTCCGTGTACTCATCTAGGGAAGCAAGCTTGTCCATGCTGGCTGTGATCAGCGTCAAGGCTGCATCGATGATCGGCTTAAAGTTATGCTGGTGCGCAAAGGTGTAGGTCGAAAGTGAATTGTCCAAGTTGAGGTTGGACACCAAGAACTTCTGGCAGAAGTCTTTGAGATGCTGCACCTGGTATTTTTCAGACATTACAAGGAGCTCACAGGCCAATTTCTGGTCGAGGCATACCTCAGCTGTGTAGAGGTAGTTGACGAAGGCGCGAAGGGCGTCGTAGGAGACATCGCCAATCTTGATGGTGCCACTCAGGCTTTCTTTCATCTCATTATCAAGCATGGCTCTCAACACTGGAGAACGGTTCGCCTGATCCAGTGAACGCCAAAATACATAATATTTAAGAGGAATTCAAAGAGTTCATTGAACAAAAACCAGCTAGAATAACTCTGGCCAAATTATTCCAATACTAGCCACAGCTAGTAGCTAGCCATGAGAGAGAGAAAATGACTCTGGCCAAATTATTCCAAAACTACAATTTCTGTATAGCCAAATCCTTTTTAAATTCAAAAAATAATTAAATATTGAAGATTAACATAAAAAACCCCTTTAGCCATTTCAAGTCAAATTTAGTTAAGTTTTGCCCAACTGTGCCTGGAGTTTCTTTGGAGCAAATGATCGAACCGCTGGTGGGCAACAACAGAGGGGCGGGCCAGGTTACAGTTTGAACAAAAATTAAGTGATCAAGTAAAGTAGCAGCAAGTTAGCGAAATGGGTACTGACCAAAATGGCCTTATGGGCCGGAACGGGTACGGGGTACTCGTCGTCGTCGTCGGCAAACAGAACGACGTCGGAAAAGGAAGCCGGCTGGGGCATCGTGAGAAAAGCGAGCTTGGCGCTGAGGCCCTCTTTGCACTGCTCGACCTTGGCCTCGAGGTCCTGAAATTTGGAGTTCATGGCCTGGCAAGACATGCAGCTCCTCATGTTGGGGTACTCAAAGATAAAATCAACAAGAGAAGAAATTTAAAGCAAATGTAATTTCAATTTTCATGCAATGATCATTGTGCTGCCTGCCCTGCCTTATATGTTAGTAGCTAGCTAGCTTCATTGGGCTCTTTCACTTTTCTTTTCCTTTGGAAGGGTCCCGCCACTACGCTTCAATATCATTTGTATATAAATAAATAATAATAATAAAGATAATATTGATTGATTTTAAAATTTAAAGATTAAAACGACACTTTTAAAAAATTGTAAAAAATTATTTGCAATAACATTTCATATTTTTATTTTTAGTTTGCTAGAATTTTAACCAGTGTACATGAACTTGTAGTTTATCCCAAGTTGAAGTTCTCTTTTTGTCGATAATAATTTTTTTTTAAAGGACTGCAAACAATAGGATGGTCAAATGCAAAACTTTCTTGAAGTACATCAAATGCACACAATAGGATCGATGGTCAAATGTGCACACTTTAACACACATGCCATGATATTGAAATTCTTGTTTTCATTACCCTTTCCAGCAAGTTCCGAAATGCGCACACACAGGGCATGATGGCCTTTCCAGCACTGCATTACATTAGCTGTTGAACAACTTTCACATAGAATAGTGCCTATCTGCACACAGATCATTAACTTGATGACAAATTATGCCACCAGATACAGTCCAGAGTAACAAAAGCTAGCTCCAATTATGCCACCGGTAAGAATAAGAAAGGCTCCAAAATGCTCATTTGAAAACAAATACTACATGCATCCAATTTATGTTCCATGTGCTACCACAAAATTTACCACCTGACATTTGTATATTTTTTAGTTCATCTATACTAAATATACAGAGAAAACGTACACTGATCGAAAGCTCAGGTCAGGGTAACAGGAAATCCCTCACTAGACTATGTCTTCAGGGAAGAATCTTTCTGGGCAGCAGTATTGACCTGTTTGGAGAGATAAGCTTCATATATTTCGACTACGAGTCGTGGATCTTTCTCCACTAGCTCCACGTACTCCTCCCGGGTAGTAAGCTTGTCCATGTTGTCTGTGATCAATGTCAAGGCTGCATCGATGATATGCTTGGCATTGTGCTGGTGCGCAAAGGTGTAGTTCATAACTGAATTGTCCCAGTTCAGCTTGGACACCAAGAACTTTTCACAATAGTCCTTGAGATGCTGCACCTGGTATTTTTCAGCCAGTATTAGCAGGTCGCAGGCCATGTCCTCATCAAGGCATACCTCAGCTGTGTACAGGTAGTTGACAAAGGCGCGAAGGGCATCGTAGGACACATCGCCAATCTTAATGGTGCCACTCAGGCTTTCTTCCATCTCATTCTGAAGCATGGCTCTGAACACAGGAGAACGGCTCACCTGGATAAGTGTCAAAATGTTTAAAGAAATTCAGGGATGAACCAAAAAGGGACATATTTCCAAGGAACACGTGATCTAATACAAATTGAAAGTCTTTCAACATGAACAATAACAACAACAAACACAAAACGAAGACCAATGCGCATAGATTCATAGCACAGTATATATAATCAATCAAGTTTTGCCTAATACCTAATGAAAATAGTCAAACCCAAATTTACGCATTCATGAAAAACCCAAAATTGATCAAAGATTCAAAATACTTGAACTACTGAAAAGAAAAAAATTTCTCAGGAGAAACAAAATAGTAAAAGGCAGGAACTTGAATGTACATTTCTAACAAATCACACACAGAAGACACACAAGTTGACAATCATATTAAGACAATACCCTGCCAAAAGAGCCATATATCATTCTCTTCTCAAGCTAACCATTTTCCAGCTCTATGTAAACATGCCACATTTGATTCAGACAATAAACCAAACACAAGGTGCGCAAACTAAAAGGAACAAAACCCACAAACACACCAAGAATTTACAACAAAACGTGGCCAATCAATCAACTTGGGGAAATGGGTACTGACCAAAACGGCCTTATGGGCCGGAACGGGTACAGGGGGCCCGTCGGAGGCATCCTCGGAGGCAATCAAAACGACGTCGGAGAAGGAAGCGGGGTGAGACCTAGCGCTGGGAGTTGGGGACCAGAACTTGAGGAAGGCGACCTTGGCCTTGAGTTCGTCGATCTCGCGCTTCAGCTCCTCTTCGGTCTCGTTGGCCTCCTCGTAGCACTCCTTGCACGTGCCGGCGGCATCTTCTTCGTAGAGATCCTGGCACGATATGCACTTCATCTGATCGCAAAACTGATACACAGCACTTCAGCTCCTCTGCTCGCTTTTCCTACTCAAGTGAAAGTGAGGAATCGAACAAAGCTCCGGTGGTGCTGATATGGCTTTGACAGCTATTGACTCTTTCGAGGAATGTGTGTATTAGTCTATAATAGCTTAAACATAAAAAAGGTGACAATTTAGCTACCATGTTTAAACTTGATAGATGAAAATGACTCTCAATTTGACACAATAATGATTAACAATGGGGCAATGGGGGTGGGTCGGTATGCTATTTCCATCCCTGCTTTAATACACGCAATACTCAATTCGGAATTCTTCTTGGCCAAAAATATATATATATATATATGAACCGAAAAAGGATTATGAGCACAACATATTGAACACCATACCCGAAAATATCTCCAAACTCGTTCATATATTCAATTTTTATCCTCCACACCCAACCCATTAGAAATAAAACTGATGAAAATTCTAGCTTCAGAATTCATTTTCAGATATGAGAAATAGAGTTATGGGGACGGATTTGGTGGAATGAAGTGCAATTTTAAGAGAAATTATACAATAATATTGTAGTACCAGCTGACATTGCTTAATGATCCTACGGTCCAATAAAATTCGGACTTGTGTGCAACTTATACACATCAGCAACCAACTTAATGCACTGCTGTTAACCACCATTGTTGCAAACCAGAAATACTCGACACTACTTTCTCTGGGGCTGCGCCACCTGAGAGTGGCGACGTCTCTATGGTGGCTTTAACCGATGCCCAAACTCCTCGTTGCCCATCGCAAACTCACCGCCAAAAACAGAAAAAAATAACCATCGCAGACTTGGGAGTTTATCAAGTCACTTGCCCTATTCCTTATCGTTTTTATTTTTTTTCCATATTCTCCCATGAGCGGTGGCTGACAAATTAAAAAACAACAGTGGTGTTGACTACAATTAAATCTTGCGATTGCATATTTCCCATGAAAATTGACGGCTTGTTGGTGGTGAGGTACCCAACCAACCCATTGTGCCTCCCACTGGCCATGAATCAGTGCCTGAAGCTTATTTATTTGGGGTTATGACCCAAAGTCAATTAATAAAATTGCACACAAATTTGTCGATCTAAGACTGAAGTACTGAAGCAATTATGATCTAAAGCCACCGTCGGATGACTTCAAGATTTTGGCAAGGCCATCACAGAGTCTTAAGGTTGGTAATTAATCTCTCTCTCTGGGTTTTTTTTTTTTTTTTTTTTTCCGGTCAGATAACCTGTCTGTTTGGTTAACGTTAATGCTAACGACGATCTTGTTGAAGTGTATAAGTTGTACACATGTCCGAATTTTATTGGATCGTAGTACCAATCAACAATGCCAACTGGTTGTATAATTTCTCCAATTTTAGATCTTGTATTAACGGAGCTTACATCGATGTGACTATTGACATGAATTAATACTCAGATATAGGAAACGACAAGTCGCTGTGATGACCAACCAACGTCGTATACTGATTATTTATTATTATTATTATAACAAATAATTAATTTAATTAGAAAACCGCCCGTGTCGCAGTTAGTTCCTTCTCCGTCTGTCAAAGTTTAGAAATTCTGAGATAAGAGTGTAGTCTCTTATTCTACTGAACCAGGTCTCTCACAAGTCACAACAAACAGCCCCCGCTCCTCAGATTCTAGGGTTTCGATTCTCTTTTGGAGCCCAAATTGTTCTATCAGGTCAGCTTTGTTCTCTCTCTCTCTCTCTCTCTCTCATGCTTTCTTTTAATCTTTAAGTTATGTTTAAATTTTGTTTATTTTGTCATCTATTTGGTTGCCGAGAAAATGCATGAACAGAAAATAATTCCAAGTCGTAATTTTAAAGTTCTCAGTGTGTTCGACCTAGGCATCATATTACGTCTCAAAAAGGTGTCAAAAGATTTGGTCTTGGGTTTAGCTTAGCCGAATTTTACATTTCCCGAAGATACCCAAAGCAACTGAAAGCCTAAGACTTTGGAGTTTCATATTTTCTCGGCTACCCAACAGTAGGGGATTTTACTATGACGGCTTTGGCTCTGAATGTTTCCTGGTTTATTTTGTTGGTTTTCTGAAATTTTCTAAGTGCTAAAGATGTTGGAATCTAGGTGGCTGCTGTGAAACCCTAGTTTTTCAAACTGTGAAGTTTGAGAAATTTAGGGTTCTGTTTTGTAATGGAACTTGAAGGAGGAAAAAGCAATGGTGGTAGTACGGAGTGCACTGAGAAAGTTCAATCCTTGACGAGTGAAGCCAATGGTGGTAGTACGGAGTGCACTGAGAAAGTTCAATCCCGGAAGAGTGAAGCCAATGGTGGTAGTACGGAGTGCACTGAGAAAGTTCAATCCTGGAAGAGTGAAGCCAATGATGGTAGTACGGAATGCACTGACAAAGCTCAATGCTTGAAGAGTGAAGCCAATGGATTTGAATTTAGGGTGTGTAAGAACTTTGCCAAAGGCCGCTCAGATGCCAGTGAGGTTGTTCGGACTTACAAGAGGCGGAGGCGTGCAGGGTCAAGTTGGGATAGCAGGTCACAAGAATATGGGGGAGCTGATGTGGAATCTTCGAGTCAATTGGCAGACCAGGTGCTTACTCTAGCTCTCTTCCTCTCTGCCAAAATTTGTGTTGACAAAAACCATATTTTTTATTTAATTAGCCAATTTGGAAAGCAGGACTGCAATATTCTAGTATGTTGGCTGATGTCCCACTGTTTCGAGTTGAATTTTAACGGAATTACACCTGAGCAATGGTAAGCTGTTTTTAATATAAACGGAAGAATCAGCTTATAAATGATACCAGTAATAACAAGGCTCATGAATTTTGGATCCATAGTGAATTTAAAATTTCGTTTATAACTCAGAACAATGAAAATTTGGTTGGCAATATAAACAAATAAACGTAACCATCAGTACTCTTCTCATTAGTGCATTTGAGAACTCATTAGGCTATTTAGGGGGATTTGTTAGAACGACAGGAGGAATATGAAGGAGGTTTATTTTACAGGGATAATTTTGAAAGGGAATTGATTGGTTGCAAATTAAAATTTTGTGCCTTGTTAAGGGGTTTATTTGACCTGAAGCTTTCAAAGTTGTGATTAGAAACTAGAACAATTATGAGCATTTTGCCCTGACAAAAAAAAAACCTTGTTTGTATGATTATTCCTTCCTGATCCTTATTGGCTCAACAAGTACCAGAACCATCTATTACATATGAATTAATATATTAGAAAATGAATGATTGAATGCTATAAGCTCCATTGATGGAATTTCTGTTGAACCAATAACTACAGTAGTTGATACTGCTTATCAAAATGATGATGAGCTCCGGTTTAGTTGTTCAGATATTGGTACTTTAAATGTGGCTAATTTGGCTATGATGAGCTACAAATGTATTGTAATCTACATTGTTATTGAGAAAGAGATATAGATAATTTGCGGGTTCCATCCCTTCAATCTTCAAATTTTTCTATCCAGTGTACTTTTTGGTCCTTGTTTTTATCAATCTATGTTTGATTTTTTGCAGCGTCTAAAGGAACCTGTGGGCACAGCTATACAGAATAACTCTTGTGAGCAAGTCCATCTTCAAACGAATAGTTCAGATGCTTGCTCAGATAGGCACTGGAGAAATGCTGTACTGGATAGCATGTATCAGTCATTAGGTGATGATGAAGGTGGTGTACAAGTGTGCATCCGAGAAGCAATTGTACATTTTCGAAACATTGATCATACAACAAGAGTTAAGGTTTGTATTTATTGGCTTATAGCCAAAGTGTTCTGCTGATGATAGTTGATTTACAGGCTTATAGCCATTCCTTTGTATTTATTGGTTCAATTTGATTTTTAAATTTTCTGTTATCATTTTCATTTTGTGGTTGTTTTGCAGGAATCTGGTGATCATGATGCAGATAGGCATCAAGGTTTTTTTCCAACACGGTCTATCTTGAATGGACCTCATAGTGCAGCCAATGGGCATGCTGGTGTTATATTGAATGGATCTTCAAATAAAACAAACTATCCTACAGTTACTGCAATGTGTCAGCGTGCTTTTTTTAATGTTTTAGTTTCAGAAAATTTTGCTTCATTATGCAAACTGCTGTTGGAAAATTTTCAAGGAATCAAGGCTGACAGCATTTTTGACCTTAATCTCATAAACTCAAGGATGAAAAAGGGAGATTATGAACATTCGCCTATGCTATTCTCACATGATATGCAACAGGCAAGTTGGGTAGTCTTATGTTAAGTGTAGTGGTCCTGATATCTATTTTTAATAGTAATTAATTGGATGTCTTGATTTTGCTTAGTATCATGGTGTGGATGTGATAACTATGTAATGTTAAGTTTAAATGTTTCAAGTATTGCGTTAATGATTCCAAAGCATGTTTGTGAACTTCGGAAAACTTGAAAAGTAAATCTACTTCATATGGTTATCATATTGGAATTGATTATGATATTTATTGTCAGAATGCTCTCATTAACTGGCTTCAGTTGAAGGTATTGTTTCAATCATTAAAGTCTTAAAGTCTGAAATGTCTTATCATATTCTACCTTATTTGTTTTAGATACTGATAGATGTGTGGTTCAAGTTCCCTGGCTAATCTGATTGCATTGTTTGACATTGGCTAGTTGACATATGTATTACAAGGAATTCTAGACTGGGGCCATAATTATAGTCATGTAAAATACCTTGAAGGTGATCTGTTTTTTTGTCTCATTTTATAATATTCCAAACCTGAATATTTTCCAGATATGGAGAAAGCTTAAAGGGATTGGTACTAACTTGATTTCTCTTGCAAAAAGCCTCTCGGACATGTCAAGGAGTTCTTACAAAGAACAGGTTAGATGATTCAGTTGAAGCGATGTCTGGTCCAAGTCCCTGAGGATTTAGTTTAATGAAATCTATTGGTTCTAGGATATGTTCACTCTGTGGATAGGGTTATAAGCTTGATCTCACAACAAATTATCTTATCTGTCATCCCAGGTGGGAGGTTCAGTCCGAAATACATTTGAAGGTGGAAAAGATGAGGTACAAGAGTTTTCTAGTTTTAACATAGAACTGTGTTTAATTGAATTGCAGACGTCTGGTGAAATGCGTGATTGTATGTGCATTTGGTACCTTGGAAATATATAAATTCAGGAATTTTTTTCTTCAGAAAACTTCTAATGTTCTATTAAAGTTCTACTAATGAATGCATAAAACTCTTTGTGAATATCTAGCATTCTATAGTCTGGAAGAAAAATACTCTAAAAGTAGTTGTTTCTTTCATTTTTTTTTTCAACTAATGCATATCTGCCTTTTGCATTCTTGTCACTTCTACGGATTTAGCCTGTCTGCATATTGGAATTTTGATGTCATTTTGAAGATTGAAAAATGGTGAATTGTCTAATTATTATAATGAGATGGAGTCACCTGACAGTGAGAATTCTGAAATCAATTTTGGTGGTTTGGGTCATTATCAATCTAATTAATGTCCGGCCAAAAAAATATATAACTAAATGCATTTCATTTATCACGCTTGCGATTCTATTTTAAGGAATTGATCAGCTGGTTTAAAGGGGTACTAACTTGTGTCACTTTTAAACAGTTCTACGCCTGCGAATCTGACTTTCACACTAAACTGGAGCAAACAGAGGACTGTGCTGTGCACAGTGTATACACTTGCATGCATTGTGGAGGCAAGGCAGATGGGAAGGATTGTCTAGTATGTGATTCATGTGAGGACATGTACCATATATCCTGCATTCAGCCTGCTGTCAAAGAGATTCCTCTAAAAAGTTGGTATTGTTTGAGTTGCACTGCTAGTGGTGTTCGATCATCCCATGAGAACTGTGTTGTGTGTGAGAAGTTGAATGTGCCCAAGACTCGAGTTGATGGAGTTGGAGGTGAAAGTGTTTCTACAGATGAAGAAACAGTCAATGAGATGGGAGAGAATTCAAATTTTAATACAAATGATGGAATCCAACGTTTGGAAGAGAGCAAAGACTTGAACATCTGCAAAACTTGTGGAATGGAGGTAGAAAAAAGTGACAAGTTGAAGATATGTGGTCATTCATACTGCCCCAAGAAATACTACCATGAGAGGTGTCTGACAACTAAGGAGTTAAAATCATATGGTCCCTGTTGGTACTGCTATTCTTGTCTGTGCAGAGCTTGTCTCACTGATCGAGACGATGATATAATTGTTCTTTGTGATGGCTGTGATCATGGGTACCACATCTATTGCATGGACCCGCCACGCATTGGCATTCCAAGCGGGAAATGGTTTTGCAGAAAATGTCGTGCAGCAATTCAGGTCATACGCAGGACAAGAAAGGCTTATGATAAGAATGAAAAGAAACAGAAAAAGAACGGTGAAGGATCAAGGAAGTTGAATGAAAAACGAGCTGACAGGGAATCAGGACAAGGTAGAGGGGGAATGGAGTTGCTTGTATATGCAGTCAAGACTCTAGATCATGAAGAAGATATGATGAGTAAAAAAGAATGAGACAGTTTTCAGGACTGACGTGTTCTGTGAGTAACGATTTTGATTTACTAGGCATGTCGCCCAAGGCTGAGAATTCTGCTTGTCTGCGTTGTTTAGGGGCGATATTTTCGTAGGTTGTAAACTCTGCTAGATTATGCTGACTTATGGATACTTGACTTAGCAAAAGACATGATTCTAAAGGCTGTATATGTAGTTTGGTCCTTGCTAAAGTGCACAATTTGAGAAAGCGAGACTGAAGTTCGGTAAAATGACCATTTTAACAGCCACCGCTGAACATACTGGTGGTTTGTGTTTTGTAAGTACTTATTTTTGAAGGGTATCAGAAAGTAACACTCCACACTTCTGTTGTAAAACGATGAAAGTTTATGAAGTTTAACTAATCAAAAAGTTTATATAGCATGTTAAGTTTCTTACATCTTCCATGTCTTGTGTTTTTATCTTGTGGTACATGCTTTGATAAGGTTGTTTGTTGTTTTAGGTTTATTTACACCAATGCCCCCTGATACCACGGTCAAATCTCACTTTGCCTCTCCCATGGCTCACTTTCCCCCCTTGACCATGGTTTGCTGACCTACTTTGCTTCATGCCGTCAACTTCATCTAAAAGTCTGTTAACTATGATGATGTGGCATGGATTATTTTGTAATTTCATACACATGGATCATTATCCACCAATTGATGGGTGACATGGCAAGTAGAGCCCACCTTCACATAGATAAAAATATAATTAAAAATAAAAATAAAATAAAACATAAAAAAATTTAGATCCCAACCCCCCAATCCTCCCACCTGCGCCCATCCCCCCCTCCCTAAAAGGGGGTTACTTCTCTTCTATCGCCCAACCTCCATCCCACCCCCATCTCAGCCTCCCCTGCTCTCATCCCTAACCACAATCCCTCCTCCTCTCTTGACCAGCCACAAAAATAGCCAGCCTCCACCCACATCTCACAAACCCGTCCCAATCCTCAACCCCATCCATCCCCCACCCCCATCTCACAAACCCGCCTAAGATTTGACCGTAATTTCAAGGGGGTATTAGTGTAAATAAGCCAAATACGAATGAGAGATTAAAGTTTTTTTTTTTAGGACTTTTCCTACTGAGAGGGGTGATGACATACTTAACTCACATACATTACACGAATGCCAGGATTCGAATCCAGGACCCTTTCTGGAGGAGCAATTGCTCCAAATCACTATACTAGTGAATCCTTTGCGATTAAAGTAATTAAATGAGCAGGGATTAGTTCAAAATTGTTTTTACTAGGTGCGTGAGTTTTTGAGGCATAAAATTGTTGAAAAAGGTTTTACTGAGTGTGCTTAGAACTTTGGTGGGTCTAAACAGCCTGTAGTTTTTTGTTTTTTTTATAGGCTTTTTATCACAAATGGTCCTTGACGTTTACGAAATTATCACGAATGGTCCTTGAGGTTTTTTTGTGACACTAATAGTTCTTAACGTTTGAGCTTTTTATCACAAATGGTCCCTACCGTTAGAAATTATGTTAAGTGTGATGTAAGATAAGTGGAGCCCACATGTCTAATCACATCATAACATGTGGATTAAATAAATAAGAAATATTTTTTTAATGAAAATCCATTAAAAAAACATTTAGCCTCTCTCTCTCTCTCTCTCTCTCTCTCTCTCTCCTCCCTGTGGATTCCAATTTACATCTGTTGGCATTGATTTTGGTGTGCTCATGTCCATTTGAACACAAGACTTTGATTCCAAAAGCTCCCCGACAACAGCATGGTTCTCTCTCTGAAGAATTATGCAAGGGAATTTAGTTTCAACGTTAAAACTATAGGCTTTACTTTATGTACATAAATAAAAACCTAAAAGCTAGAAATAAGAACACATTAACAATCAGAAAGTAACTCACACCAAATTCGAACAACAGCATCTAAAATTGAATCAAGAAGTTCTTTAGCCGTGGCCTGTGCTTTCCCTACCGGAGCCATCTTTGTATATTCGTATATAGGGTGGGCATGGGGTGGTCAGGCTGTAGAGGCAAGAAAAAAATAGAGGGAGGGAGGGAGAGAGAGAGAGAGAGAGAGAGAGAGAGAGAGAGAGAGAGAGAGAGAGAGAGAGGGGCTAAATGTTTTTTAATGGATTTTCATCAAAAAAATATTTCTTTATTTATTTAATCCACATGTCATGATGTGATTGGACATGTGGGCTTCACTTATCTTCCACATCATATACTTAACATAATTTCTAACGACATGGACCATTTGTGATAAAAAAAACTCAAACGTTAAGTACTATTAGTGTCACGAAAAAATGTCAAGGACCATTTGTGATAAAAAGCCTTTTTTTTAATGAGGTAATCTACATGTAGTTGAAGAATTTATCAGCATATATATATATATATATATATATATATATATATATATATATATATTCTGTTGAGGGATCTCTCAAATAAGCTTATTTGAGGGACACCTTTGTAAGGCCCACTCCGTATTGTATTTCACTAATCCAAATCATCTATTTTGTAGATACTCATTCAAAGAGCATCTCTATAAAAAATCACTTGAATCCGATATCATTTGACCACTCAATTGAATTATTGAAATTTTAGTACTTTCTTGAAGCACCGTGTTCATTGATTTTGTAGGACACAATTGGATATCGAAACGGTTTCCGATTTGTCTAATTATTTGCAAGGATGATCTATGAATGTAGACTTGAAAAATAGATTATTTGGATCGTTAAAAAAAAATGTAGAGAATCCTAAAAAGTGTCCCTTAAATAAAATTATTTGAGGGATCCCTCAATAGAATTTTTTTTTTTTTCCCTTGTAGTGTCCCCTTAGGGTTTAGGCCCCCCAACTTTCTAGATCAATTTTCCACATTATTTCATCAGATTTTGTGTTAAGAATATCAAATCTGTGTGCTCCGCCTCCATTAGCTTCTTTTGGTTTAATATTTCATCTACTCTTTAATTGTAGAAGGTGAAGTTTTCCGAGCAAGGTGGAGACTACAATAAAAGGGCGTTGCAATGGGTGTTTATTCTTTTTTGCCAGTGCAGACATGGCCAGAGGAAAAATAAACGAACCAGCAAAAGTTGGAGAAAAGACGGCAAGAAGAAAACATTAACGATGTCAAAATAACTCTAAAACTTAGGTAGCTCATGTGTCTTGTTTCTAACCGTTGGATTATTGTGATAGTTCATATTAAACTAAATGCACGTAAATGCGTAATTGGTAAATGCAGAGATTCGGGATACCTGCAGACATTCGTAATCTAGTTCATTACTTGAGTTGATCTGTATCAGGATCAGCTGGTGTTTGATCTCCTCAGCATTTGCACCCTAGGGTGAGACAAAGTTGATCTACATTATCTTGTAGATCAAAATGGTCAACACCGCGAAAGTCTAATGGCTTAAGCATATATAATTTTGTTTATTAGTCTCTTTCTTGCTTAAAAACAATCAAATTATTCGCAACACTGCAAGAAATGTAATTAATAATGTGATTAATAGATGTAGTCGTACAATTTTTATTTGAGTTTTTCATTTTTCTCATTAATCTCTTATGCACAACTCATGTTGCAATCATTATTTTTAATTTTTTTGTGCTTTTTTTGTTGTTGTTATTTTTAAATTTTTAAGAATGATCACCTTCAAGAACCAATACATCTTTTTCATTATCCATTCCAAATTAAATAACATCTTGTAATTACGACGTTTCATCTGTAAACACAATACACTTTAAAAACTGATCCAATTGTTTCAAATCCTTCAAAATCAAATCCAACTAACAGCTGCGCCGGCCGCCGTGCTCCTCCGAGCCTAGGCACTCGGCTTCGTTGTGAGCCATGGGTGGTACGGGTTGACGGAGACAGCTGGGCCTGTCGTGTCGTGCGCGTGGAAAATGCAGTGGAACTTGTTCCCAGCTTCTGAGAGAGCTAGGATCAAGGCAAGGCAAGGGGTAGGAACAATTGTATTGATTGAGGTAGATGTGGTTGATTCCACATCGGGAGAGAGTGTGAAAAGAGATGGGTTGTGTCTTGGTGAATTTGTGCTAAAGGGTGGAAGCGTGATGCTTGGTTTTCTCAAAGACCCTGAGGGCACTTCCAGATGCATGAAAAATGATGGTTGGTTTTATACAGGGAATGTGGGAGTGATGCATCCAGATGGGTATTTGGAAATCAAGGATCGGTCCAAGGATGTGATTAATAGCGGAGGTGAAAAGGTGTGCAGTGCGGAGGTGGAGTCGGTGTTGTACTGGAACCCGGCGGTGAATGAGGCAGCCGTGGTGGCTAAGCCGGGCGGGGAGACGCCTTGTGCTTTCGTGTGCTTGAAGAGTGCAGTGTTCCTAGTGAGAAGGATATAATGGAGTTCTGTAGGGAAAGGTTGCCTCATTTCATGGCGCCGAAGACGGTGGTGTTCACGGAGGAGCTGCCCAAGACGTCCAATACAGAAGTTCGTGTTACGAGAAATTGCCACGTCGATGGGTTGAGTAGACTTAGCCTTGATGAGCTGTGTTGTTTTATTTTTATTTTTTTCATAAGCAGCTGTGTTGTTAACAACTAAATATTTTTATGTTTCGCAATTGTTAAAAGTAAGCAATAAATTATATTTAATTTAATACGATACAACATTATATAGAAATCAGATTGTCCTGCCAGGGACTTTCACGCATGAACCAAAACTAAGCTGAAGTCCACTTTTCCTCTACTATATACACACAATTCAACAAGAGTTTTCATGTCTTCTCACCAACTGCATAACGGTTTCTTGTCGGGCTTAAGCCTGATGAATGGAGCTGTTTTCGCCTTTTCACCAGTTGCATCGCCGTATGTCTGTCATCTCGAGCCTCCTCAGAATCAGGCTGTACATACAGTTTAAATTCAACTTATATTCTTAACACAAAATGAAATATATAGAGATTTGTACCATATATTTACATTCTGTGTGTAAATATTAGCTCAGTACGTCATGTTGCAAATGCCAGACTCCAATGGAGGTCAGAGCTCCAACACAATGCAATCACAAAACAGTGGAAGAAAAACTCATCTCTCTAATATACATAAAAACAATCATCCACTTCAATCCTACTTGAGGGAATAAAAACTATATTAACGACGAAGACGTTGCAGTTCTTAGTAGCTTAGCACATCATATTTCATGCCAGACTCTATTGAAGGCCAGTGGCCCAAACACAATGCGATCACAAAACGGTGGAAGAATCTTTGGGAACTACAGATTATAATATCTTGAAACCATACCTTAATGGCTAATGCACTGTCGAAGCTTTCAATGGCACTATCAGGCTCCCCAAAGTTTAACTGTGCTCTGCCAAGGGTAACCCACGCCTGAACACATCCAGTTTGTGAGAAATAATTAACTCTAATAAAAATGCTAATTGTACCAAGGATTATCACCAGAAAAAAAATATTCTAACAAGCATATAAATGAAACGTCCATCTTCTTCAAATTTTCCTAAAGGAAAGAGCACCATCATTACTTGGAACTCGCACATGAAAACCTATTGAGGTGAGAACCAGGTCAGAGAATACAATACTGACGTACCTCATCCCATGAAGGCTTCAACTCAGTGGCTCCTGCCAATTTTTATCCACATATAAGTACAACAAAGCACTCGCAATTGAACATGAGAAATCAAAATAAGCACAAACTAAACGTAAAAGAGAGCTCGAAAAGTAAATGTGTGTGAAGGTAATATAGTGAATGAGGACCACAGAGTGCAGAAAGCTAATCACAAAGTTTTGGAACCAAATAATGAACTTGGAAACAAAATATATCATGGTGGCCTGAGAAAAAAAAGAAGCCAATATCATGCATATGCACCTAGTAAGAACTAGGCACACATACATGCAAATACACACACACAAGCAAAACCCAAAGGGAGATAGAATTGAAACGCACGAGTTGCTGCCTTTACTGCATTCCATGCATCTCCAATTTCAAGCAAAACTTGTGCCTTCTGTTCATGTAAAACAGCATTTTCGGGCATCAACATAAGAGCGGCCTCCCATTTTCCCAATGCTTCACGGTACTTTCCACCCTTCAAAAATCGGTTGATGTGAGAAAGATTCCATTGTCATCCAGATCAGGAATCACAGACATTACTTTACATCATGATCATAATTATAATAACTCGTACATAACGAGAAGATTTCCCCATTTTTTTGGCTGTAGTACTATTTCTTAGAAGCAATTGGCATGAGTTCCTCCAGCAAGAAATTATTGACAAAAGTATAATATGGCACGCCACTTCCACAATATTATTATTATTATCTGCTAGTAAGAAGCTACTAACTAAAAAAATTCATGTTTTACCAATTGGGGCAGCTATAACTTTCCATTTCTCAGCTTTTTTTTCATAAATTTTTACTTCAACAACTGGGCAGCTACAAAACTTCACCACAATTCTAATAACCATAGTTCTTGGGGCAGCCTAAATTGGGCAACTGGGTTCCACCCATTATCACATCAAAAACAAATTAACACATTCAAAAACCCCATAATCTACCTTCAAATCAAAAGATAACAAAACTTGGGTAATTCCGTTTTCTTTCTGCAATAAAATAATAGCAAAATCAAATATCAAAACAACAAATTTAGGGTATTTATTACCTCGGCCAGCTTAGTTCCCTCGGCTTGAAAGGAGTGGAAGAGTTTTGCAGCGTCTGAAGAATCTGATGGCTCGCTCTGAGCGTCGAGTGGCTCATGGTGTTCTTCCTGGTTGAGCTCTGTATGGTTTTGATTCTTATTGGGATCGTTTGCTGGGTCTTCTTGATTGTTGCGTTGGTCGTTTTGCTGCTCAAAAGGGAGATTTGGGTACTTTGATACGATGCCCAAAGGCCGCTTCTTGTTGTTCTTCCAAGCTATTTTCATCTCTCTCACTGGGACTAACAAATCAGTTGCAGGCTACAACTTGTTCATTGATTTCGGGTTCGCCCGACTCTAATAGACATGGTTTGAACCCGGACCCGAGATTAAACCCCAGTGTAGGATATAGGCCATCTTCTCCTTTTGGGTCTGCTAGGCCCTCATAAACACAAAGCCCTTTTTCTTTCTTGAAATAAAAGATAAAGCCTAAGAAATGGAAACAAACCCGCACCCCCAATCTAGTATGGTGATTTTTTTTTCCCCATTGTTAAAGAACTCCCGAGTTGGAATATCCCCAGTTGGTTAAGGCAGGGAGCTTATCTCCTTTCACTCAAGTTAGGAAACAAGATAAAATCATAATTACACAATATTTGTACAAAAAAGAAAGAAATATAATCCTGATAAACTAGGAAATAAATATCCGAATTAAGCTACAATCTCACTAACAATATGATGAATCGTACAACCAGATTTCATTAGCGTCAATAAAACTGACTTTATTGCTGTTATTTGACCAGTACTATTTCTTCATTTTTGTATAAATTTTTTTATAATACATTATACACATCTTTATTAACTTCTTTTTCTTTACTATTTGATTCAACAAAAAATTGACAAAGATTCTTGTTCTTTACAATTGGAAGTCTCAAGTTAAAGAAAAGATGCTTTTATTGTTATCTGTTAATTAGTTTTTTGTTATTGTGTTGTGTTTATTATAAAAATTAAAAAAATGCTTCCTAATAAACAACTTTATGGAAATCTCAAAAGACAAAAAAGAAAAAGAATAAATAAAGGCCAATGCTTCAGTTAAAAATATTTTGTTAAAAAGACCAATGCTTCACTTAAAAATTTACCAAATGCATTTGAGTACTGTTTAATTTTTATAAAAATTGTGATTTTAGTGTTTAATTTGTTTGAATGGGCACACTTGCCCCGGCCTTAGAAAACCCTGGACCGACTCTCGAGAGGAGAGAAACATCCAAGCAGTTTCCACAGGTGATCGAAAGTTTTAATGTGTCGCACAAATAGTTGAATGTAAAACCCTTTATTTTTTGGTAGAAAAATGTAACACCCTTTTGAACCAAAAGAATTAGATAAATATGGGTTATTTGGAGTGGACTTAAAACCCCAACTTCTATAAAGTGAGACTTTGGGCCTTTTGTCAGAGAGTAGAGAGAGAGAACAGAGAGAGCAAAGAGAGGAGAAAAATGGTGGCCATGCAGCAGAATTCAGGTGAGGGAGTGATTACAACCAATTATTGGTTCAAACCCAAGAAGGGTAGTGTTCTCCCAGCAAAGAGGAAGTTGTTGAAGACAATGGTTTTTAAATCCACGGTGAAATGGGCTGCCTCTGTTTTCTGCTGTGCGCTTCCTCCTCCTCCACCACCCATGGGCAAAGTAGCAAATTCCAAGAAATGCAAGAAGATAGCATCACAGTGAATTGGAAAGGGTGACAAAGTCCAATCAAATCCATGCCTCTAAATATATATATTTTAGTTAATTTCCTATTCCATCCATCACAGTTTTTTTTTTTTTTGGGTCAAAATTCCATCCATCACAGTTTCAGTTTCTGTTTCATCAGGATTGATGATCCATCAATTTGTCTGCTGTAGCTTTTAGTTTCATATTCAATGAATGATCAAGCACTTTGAATTTCTCTTGCTTTTGAATTTCCCAGTTTCTGGTGCCAACCAACTATATTTTTTACAAGTTTGGAGCTTTTAACAGTTACTTAGAAAAAGAAGAACAATTAAAGCATATGCAGAAGAACCGTAAGGTTGTACAAAGCAAACCACACAAACATGACAACAATTCTGGTTCAATAATTTATCATCTTAATTATAAAAAGAAAATGATTTTAGCAGCACTAATTGTATATTTTAGTAAAACGGGTCGGTATAAGGGTAACCCAGCCCCCTATGGCCACGTGGTGTTCTTTAATAGACTCGGCTCACCGTGATGGTATGAGCCATTAACAGATACCAAGGTATTTCAAGGCATTCATGGAATGCGTCCAATGCCAAAAACTAGGGCCTTATATGAAGATTTTGCTTTTTGAATGAGGGGGTGCCAAACGGTTTCCAAGGCACCCGTAGAAGTGGCAAAAGCTTGAATAGGAGCCTAGGATGAGAATTTTGCTTTTTTGGAAGAAGGATGCCAAGGTATTGGAAGGAATCCATGGAATGTGTCCAGAGTCAAAAATTAGATCCTTAGATGAAGATTTTGCTTTTTGGATGATGGGGTGCCAAACGGTTTCCAAGGCACCTGCGGAAGTGGCCAAAGCTTGAATAGGAGCCTTGGATGAGAATTTTGCTTTTTTGAATGAGGCGGTGGCAAAGAGTTTCTAAGGCACCCACCAACAAATAAATTTTATTAGTTTTTGTGGGGAGTGTTTCTAAGAGTATCTCCAACCGATGTGTTAAAAGTGTTACATAAACATTTAACGACTATAAATAACATATCACATCACTCCAACCGATGTGTCAAAGCTGACGTGGAATGAAGGCCGGAGGTTGAGATGTTATTTTTGACATCCCAAAAGCAAGATGTCAAATGAATATTTTAGAGTGCTGCTATTTCCACTCACCTGTCCTATTTTCCCACTCACCTTATGTTCCCACCCACCATCTAAATTTGAAAAAACAAAATCCTATCTTTCCACCCACCATTATTCCTAAAATACCCTTAGATTAATATTAAGAGTTAATTTCATATTTTTGCTTGTTTTTATGTTTAGGTGTAATAAAATATTCATAGAATTTATAAAACTCAATTAAAAAATAAGAAATTTTTAATACAAAAACCCATCCGCCCCAAGCAGCCACCCTTTCCCCGACCCCAATCCCTAGCCCCACCCCACTGCCTAGATTCATCCCCAAAAACCCAAGCCTCAACACTACGGCCACCGCGTCCACCACTAACGAAGAATTGTGGGCTCTGCGAGAAGAGAATGGGCAACTGAGAAACTACTGTGGATTCAATCAACTTCTTGACGCGAATCAGAGCTCTAAAGCAGGAATCTAAAATCAATTTCCTTTCAAGGTGGCCACAGGTATTTTAATTGTTTTAATTTTGCCCATATAATCATTAAAGCATTGGGCTTTGTTTAAAATACATGTTTGTTTTTTAGGAAGTGATTTGGAGGCAGCTGAAATTCTCATCAATGTTGACCATGAAGAACCAAGTTGGTGGGTTTGGGTAACGGAAGATATGATTCCTGGCAAAGTTGAGGAAATGAGTGGAATTGACAATGAAAGCTAAGTTCTTGTCAATGGGGGAGATGGCTGCTGTGCGGTGGAGGAAGAGGGAGAAGGTTGGGGTATGCATGTTGTGAGGGAAAGGGTTTGATATTTGTTAATAATCTTTTTAGTTTTTTTTTTTTTATAATCATTTTCTTATGTTTTTTAATTGGTTTTAATATTTTTCCCTTAAGCCCATAGAAGTCATTTTATAAAAGGATAAATTGATCTTTAAAATTTGTAAGATTAGGTGGGTGAGGAAATAGGACAGGTGAGTGGAAATAGCAGCACTCATATTTTATTTTATTTTTTTTCTTTTCTTTTTAATTAAAAATAAATCAACACTAAAATATAATAAATTAATAAATTAATTGGACATATCGGGTGAAGTGTAAAGCTATATAAACAGTCAAATTGCCACATCAGCCGTCAAATTTAAATTTGATGTTTGGTATTTGACATCTCCCAGAGATGCTCTAAAGGCACCTGAAAGAGAATTTTGCCTTTTTCAAAATTTCCATTTGGTTTTTGTGTAATGATCCAATGAGAGAGTGCAAAGGCACCCACTAGGTAGGAAGCTCCAATAAATAAAATCGTCTCAACTTTTCAAAAACTGATCTGATATTCTTTTATAGAAAAAAAAATCCAAAATTTTTTGGTTCCGTCGGATTTCTAAAAAAATTTGATCCGAGCGTCCGAGAAGTGTAACGTGGCTTCTTCCAAATAGGTGCATGTCCAGCAAATGCAACAGAACCACAAATTGTTAATAATGTCTCGTGCGACCCACCCCTTGACCGGGCTGGACTTGGCACGTTGGAGTTGGATTTTGGTCCTTAAGGCCCCTCTTGCCCGGGTAGAACATGAGCAGTGGAAGTGCTCTAAAGGGGCAACACAACATCCAGGCAATTTCCATAGGGGATCAAAAGAATTAGATAAAATAAATATGGGTTATTTGGAGTTACCTAGCTCATCTCACGTGCCAAGGAAGGACAATTAGAGGGAATCACACCCCTATAAAGAGAGAATAGAAGGGGGCAGAGAGAGCAAAGAGAGCAGAAAAATGGTGGCCACGCAGCAGAATTCAGGTGAGGGAGTGATCACAACCAATTATTGGTTCAAACCCAAGAAGGGTAGTGTTCTCCCAGCAGAGAGGAAGTCGGTGAAGACAATGGTTTTTGAATCCATGGTGAAATGGGTTGCCTCTGTTTTCTCCTGTGCGCTTCCTCCTCCTCCACCTCCCTCTGGAGCCTCAGCCAACCAACCCAACATGACCCCCATGGGCAAAGTAGCAAATTCCAAGAAATGCAAGAAGATAGCACCAGAGTGAATTGGAAAGGGTGACAAAGTTCAATCAAATCCATGCCTCTAAATATATATATTTTAGTTAATTTCCTATTCCATCCATCACAGTTTCTGTTTCTGTTTCTGTTTCTGTTTTCTTTCCTTGTTTTTGGTTGATTTGGAATTAGCTTCATCAGGATTGATGATCCATCAATTTGTCTGCTGTAGCTTTTAGTTTCAAATTCAATGAATGATCAAGCACTTTGAATTTCTCTTGCTTTTGAATTTCCCAGTTTCTGATTCCAACCAACTATATTTTTACAAGTTCGGAGCTTTTAACAGTTACTTAGATTTCCCAAACTGATCATATATGTTCGTTTGGAAGAGGAATGATGAATCCCAAAAAGTTAAAGATCCCACAATTTTCAAACCCGGTATTCAAAGACAGAAGAATGATGAATCAATATCAGATTCTTAATTCCCTTTTTTTTTCTTTTCTAGCTCACATTAATAATGAACATGAACCAAAAAGAAGAACAATCAAAGCATATGCAGAAGAACCGTAAGGTTGTACAAAGCAAACAACACAAACATGACAACAATTCTGGTTCAATAATTTATCATCTTAATTATATAAAGAAAATGATTTTAGCAGCACTAATTGTATACGTTAGTAAAACACAGTCAAAACGAGTAGCTATCAGCTTTTCATGCATGCAAGTTAATTTACCGTTTTAGCCTTCCAATTGTCTTAATTATAAAAAAAGAATTGCAAAGCCATTTCCAAATATAACATGTGGTCCTAAAAAACTTTTTCAAGTTCAACATGTTTTTTTTTTTTGTCTGAACCATGAGGTGGTCCTGGATAGGCCCCAACTATGGGTGTCACCTTTAAGCCTTAACCACAACCCAGACTAATCCTCACTCACACCGGGTCGGTCCATAAGGGGTAAAGTGTTGGCCAAAGTGGTGACTCCGTACGAGAGCAGGGATCGAACCCCTGACCTCTCTTAAGGAATGAGAGTGCCGAACCACTCACACCAACCACCTTGGTTTAGTTCAACATGTTTTTAGGTTTAACACAATCAATTTGTTTTTAAACTAGCACACATTAAAAGGAGAAACTATCTATACAGATGAAAAATTATTATGTGTTATAATTAGGGCTCATATGTGTTGATATGACATGCCGATTCAACTTGATTTGACACGAATATGACACGATTTGCTAATATAAATAGTAAACATATTAGATTAGTATTACATGAATTATTTAACTTTTTATTTATTTATGCATTGTATGAACAACTGCACAATTACAAGGCATATTTCTGTATGACTTTGTGGGTATTTATGATTAATCAAGTTAGTATATACAAAAAATAAAATTTTAAATTTTTTTAAAAAAAGGCTACAAAACTTTTGGCTTCGATTGTAACGAAAGGCCAAGTCAATAAAACTATTCATAGTCAACAGACGGAGCAGAAGAGCCAGAGCCAAAGACCCAAAATGAAAAATACCACATGACATGTTAAAGTTGAGATAATGTTCTTAGAGCTTCCTAAGGATGATTTTGCCTTCTTATAATGGAGAATTTCTGAAGACAGAAGACAGAAGGGGAAAAAGGTAAAGATGCTGCCAATCTTTGAAGACGATTTGGTCATTTCCATAATTCAAGGGTCCATCTGTGTTCACACTTGGTCAAGGGTGATGTCAAAGGATTATAGTACTACATTAGGTATGTTGAGCTCCTCTGCTTTATTTTTTTCACAAATGATAATTTTTACATGAACGTGAGAGTGAGATTTAAATTTGGGAACTCGATTTCAACATTAAAAATAAAAGTACCACTAGACTATGAGTATGAAGTAATTGGTCTCTCATGCTTTGTATTAGTTATTACCCAAACTCATTAATGCAATTTGATTACACAGTGCAAACTAGGATCAAGGGAACGATTTTAGAAATTGAGGAATGATGAATCCCAAAACATTAAGGGGGGTGTATTCAATTAGGATTATAAAGCATTTAAAAAGATTTTAAAAATCCGGGTGTATTCAATTTGGATTTATATAAACTTTTAAAAAGTCTATAACAATTTGGGTGTATTCAATCTAGACTTGTTTGAACTTTTAAAATGTCCATTTAAATGTGGGTGTATTCAATTAGGACTTGGAAAAAGTCCATTTAAATTTACCTGTATTCAAAAGGAGATAGATTTGGAAGGATTTAATTAAGTGTTGGAGTTTGGAGAATTTGTAGGGTTTAGGTATAAATAATAAAGGCCAACATAAGTCCAACCTCCACCCCAAAGATTTCAGACGACGTATTCTTTTTTTCTCTCTGCAGAAGACGAACCACTCTCCAAAGGTACGCTCTCTCAACATTCTTGTTGGTTTTCCTTCTTCCACGTTTTTTCTTGTTTGTTACTATTCATTGATGATTATTGTTTGTTACTGTTCGTATAAAATTGTGATCTCAAAATAATTTGTTGCGGGAAAGAATGGTTCCCCAAGGTGAGGCATGGCAAAGGTAGAGCTGTCCTGATTACGGAGGCAGCATAATTGCCTCTAATTCTTATGTTGCATGCAAATTTCTCTTACCAAATATATGACGAAATAAATATATGGTATATCAACAATAATTCACCTGATAAGCTGTTCAGGTTTTTCCTTTATCAGGTTTTTTCTTTTCTTGTTTTGTCGAGAGACTTATTAGGTTTGGTGAATGGGGGTGAATGACGACGATGGAGAGCTTGATTTTTTGTTGGCTTGATTTTTATGTGTTGGTATATCATAATCGTCTGTTGTTATCCTAGACCAGAGCATGAAGGGAATGGTAGCCAATATGAGACATGTATGGACAGAATTAGTTTTAGCATTGCTGAAATTGCTACCGACTTCAAGGGAGTCCATAGCCTATTGGAAAAAAGGGAAAAAGACAGGGAGAGGCAGAGTTATATATGGGATGCCATTAAGGAGACCCCAAATGTGGATGAACGTGCTCGTTATAAAGCCCTTTCTTTGTTGAATACTACTACAAAGAAGGAAGCATTTTTGTTGATGTCCCCTGAAGAGCGCTCAAGTTGGATATCCTACAATTTGGAATGATTGGTTTTTGGGAATGAGTGGGTTTTGGGGATGAGTGGTTTTTTGCTTGATAATGCATTAGGATTTATCAAACAGTATGTTTAAATACTCTATTTTTATTTATTTTGCGTATGACATATTGACTTTTTATTAAATTGATGATGAACTAGTTTTTATTATATTGATGATGAAATAGCTTTGTTGGGTTGTAATATGTGCTTGGTTATTGTTTTTATTCCAGGTTCTAAATTAGGCTACTTGTTATTGGGTGTTGATGATAGGTTTCCTATTGTTATTTGGAAGAGCATGACGGTTGCATGATAGCTTTTCCTATTGTCTGTCATTACTCTTGGTCTTTTGAGTCCTTTTCTTGAGTTGGGCATGAACCCAAAAGAAATTCTAAATTATAAGATCAGATTTCAATTTTTTTTTCAGGTAGTCGAATATCAACTTATATAATGGAGGAAGAACAAATTGAAAGGCAAGAAATTGAGAGGGAAGAAGAACTTTATGAAATCATTAGGTATTTATTAATGGCAATCCAAGCAGTAGCTCATGCGTTGAATGAGTTTATGATTATCATGCATAGTGAAAATGTTGAACGTCCATTAACTCGGCGAACAGTTACTAGGAAAGGATATAACTATATACATAATGCTTTGAGTGAGGATCCTGAGCATTTCCGACAAATGTATAGAATGTATCCAAATGTGTTTCACAAGTTGTGCAGTATTATTAGAGAAAAAACACTGCTACAAGATACAAGGTTCATTTGTGTAGAAGAAATGCTTGCGATATTTTTGCGTGTTGTGGGTCAAAATAACAGATTTTCTATAATACGTGACACATTTGGTCGATCCCACTTCAGTGCTAGTAGAAGTTTTAACAAAGTTTTAAAGGCTTTGAACACATTAGCACCAGAGATGTTAGTCAAACCTGGATCTGCAGTGCCAGCCAAAATAAGGGAAAGTACAAGGTTTTACCCTTACTTTAAGGTAAGTGTTGTCTTGTGCATCTTGTTTACTTTTATATAATATTTTTAAAATCAAGATATAAACTTTGAATTTATTTCAGGATTGCATCGGAGCGATCGATGGCACACATATTCCAGCAATGGTAACAGGAGTTGACGTAAGCAGCTATCGTAATCGTCACGGAACAATATCACAAAATGTATTAGCAGCTTGTAACTTTGATTTAGAATTCATATATGTGCTTAGTGGGTGGGAGGGCTCAGCTCATGATTCAAGAGTACTAAATGATGCTTTAACAAGGAGGAATGGACTTAAAGTGCCACAAGGTATTTTCTTTTTTCTTTTTTCTTTTTTCATTAACTGTTTACATTAGATCATACATTGGATACTAAAATATGTGTATTCAATTATCAGGTAAATATTTCTTAGTGGATTGTGGATTTCCAAATCGACGCCAATTTTTGGCTCCATTTCGAGGTGTTCGATATCATCTCCAAGAGTTTGCAGGTCAAGGTCGTGACCCTGCAAATGAAGTTGAGTTGTTCAATCTTCGTCATGCGTCCTTGAGGAATGTCATTGAGAGGATATTTGGTATATTTAAATCACGATTTACAATTTTCAAGTCTGCACCTCCATTCCCATATAGGACACAAACAGAGTTAGTGTTAGCTTGTGCTGGACTGCACAACTTTCTTCGAAAGGAATGTCGATCAGACGAGTTTCCTATTGAATTGGAGAACGAATCTTCATCTTCATCATTACCAGTTAATGAAGGAGATCCTGAACTAGTTTTCCAAACACAAGAACAACAACGAGCACATGCTAATGAATGGAGGGTTGGTATAGCTTTGAACATGTGGAGAGATATTGGCCACAATGACACCAATGAGAATTAACGATAACGAATGAATGTTGCATATTTTTCTTTCAGCGTTGCTTTCAAACTTGTTATAAATTTGTCACTATACTTTCATGAACGCCAGTTACTTTGAATTTCTTATAATATTTGCTTTTTGTGTACCTTTTGGACTGTGTGTCATAAATGCAAAATGCAATATGAGTATTTCAGAATTTGAGGATCTGAGATCAAGGTGTTAGCAAACATTGCCATCTGTGTGTGACTAATTAAATAATGTTACATTCAGTGATTGTACTTTGTATGTTTATACACAGGTGTTTGAATTCTTATTCTTATCTACAAGTTAAGTCGCCGAGAAAAATATCATACTTTGAATTCAAACCCTCCACTGACAAATCACAAAGGCTTGTGGTGTGGGTTGCCTGTGTTGACCAGTCATATAAATCTCACAGTAAAGAAAAATATATTGTCTATAAGAACTCAACAAGTAGCAAAGTATTAACAATCTCAGAATCAGAAGCCAAGCAAACACAGTCAGTGATTCTGAATTCTAATGGAGCAAAGCAGAGGCCTGAGATTGATACTTCTCCCACTGCCACTTCAAGGCCATATAAACCCCATGCTAGAACTGGGCAACCTTCTTCACTCCAAAGGCTTCTCCATAACCATCGTCCAGACCAAGTTCAACTCTCACAACCCTTCAAGCCACCCACACTTCACCTTCCACTCAATCCCTGTCGACTTATCTGAATATGAGGCCTCTGTAACAAAAGTGATAATGTCCATGCAAATTGATCTGAATCTATAACAAAAGTTCATATAAAAGTATGGAAGTCTATAATAAAAATTTATGCAAGTTTATTAAAAATTCCAGTAAAACCTATAGGAGTTATAAAATTCTAGGAAATCTGTCACTTAAAAAAAATCTTTCAAAATCTTATACAAACCTAATTGAATACACCCCTAAAGTAAAGACCCCACAATTTTCAAACCCCAGTTAGTATATACAAAAAATAAAGCTTTTTTATTCCACAACTGAGGGACCCCCATATGGTGTTTCAAGTCAACTGCCCACGATCTTCCCTTGCAAATTGCAAGCCTTTGGCCTTTTCACCGGTTGCATCGCCGTATAACTATATTAACGACGAAGACGTTGCAGTTGTTAGTAGCTTAGCACATCATATTGACATGGTTTGAACCCGGACCCGAGATTAAACCCCAGTATAGGATATAGGCCCTCTTCTCTTTTTGGGTCTGCTAGGCCCTCTAATATTTTAGCCCGGCCAGTCATAATCACAAATCCCTTTTATTTTCTTGAAATAAAAGATAAAGCCTAAGAAATGAAAACAAAACCCACACCCCCGTTTTCTTTGTAACATGTTTACAAATCCCTTTTGTTTGTATCAAAATTGTAACATGTTTACAAGTTTTCTTTAAAAGGTTAGGTTGTTGTCATCATATACATGCCAGCTAAGAAGTCAAATTTGAAACATCAACCTCAAGCTTCTAGAGATTTTATCTTCATTTGTTGTTGGGTCAATTAGCGTCAAAAGCAGCCAGAATTACCCACATTTACAAAAATGCCATCAGTTTTGTTGCTGAGAGGGTGGAAAAAAAAATCTAGAGGGGGAAGACCGTTTTGATGTCATCAGAAGACAAAAGCAAAATACAATGACTGTTAAAAACTGAAAACCAAAGGGACTGAGAGTGACACCTTTCCCTCTCACTTACCACTTAAATACGTGTAAATATGGCACGTACCAAAAATACATGTGGAAATAAAATATTCTTGTATTGTAATTAACGACTACACTCAAAGGCGGAACTACTCTTATGACATTTTGTACAAATTTGGGATAAATGAAATTTTTAGACATTACACCTCATTTTACAAAAATTAGAAGACATTAGCATATCATGTCATCCAAACAGATTATACTTCTACAGTCTACAGAGCCATGTATATAACACGTGTCACAAGGCAGATTGGTTCCATTAGATTGCTTATTGCCCAAGGCTCCATTTGATTGGCTGAAGCTTAACACATTTACAAAAATGCCATCAGTTCACAACACAGCCAAAATCCCAACTTACATAAAAGGAGATTCGGGCCTTTCTTTTGGCCCTCTCTTTTACCCAACACTTAAAACAAGAGAGGGTGGTGGTGAGAATTGAGAAATCAAACAAGAGGCAGCAGAAAAATGGTGGCCGAGAAGATGACAAACAAGACAGAGCAGCAGCTGGTGGTTGAGGAAGCGATCAGAGGCAAGCCCAAGGGAGAGGCTAATTGGTTCAAACCAAAGAAGGGTAGTGTTTTTCCTGCAAGGAGAAAGTTGGTGAAGACTATGGCTTTTGATGCCATAGTGAAATGGGTGGGCTCTGTTTTCTGCCATGGAGCCTCAGCCGCCACCACCATGGCCAAAAGCCCCTGCCTTTCACAACCCAGAATGCCAAATTCCAAGAAATGCAAGCGGATAATTCCGTTGTGAGATGGAAATTCGAATCAAATCCATGCCTTGAAAGATCCCACACCCACATACTCACTTTATTCTTCTATTTTGTTTTTGCCCTTTTTTTGCTTTCTCTTTTGGATTCAACAGGATGCAGGATCCATCAATTTTTTTTTCTTTTTTCGCTTTTTTTAATATATGTCGAGGTTTGAAAGGGAGAGGGGTGGTGCTATTGGGGTTTAACGTGAAACCACTGATCTAAAGACAAATGCTCTTACCACTGAACTATGTACTCGTTCAAGTGTATCTTTTTGCTCTTAGTTTTGATGAATTATGAAGCACTTTGAGTTTTTTGCTTCAAAATCTCTATTGTTCACATAGTTTGATATGACAAAATGATCATGAGTTTGTATGGAAGAGGAATGAAACCCATATGCATGCCCCATAGCTGATCATAGCCAAAACAGTTGAGGGCCCCACAAACCTCATATTTCAAAGAGAGGAGAATGATGAATCAATCAATATCAGATTCTTTCTTCGTTTATCAATATCAGATTCTTAATTCTTATGTCAAAAGGTTTCCCAAAAAAATTCCTATGCCAAAAGGAACTAACGGCAAAAAACAGAAAGGCGGACACTTAAAGCTTTGGTTCAATTTAATTTATCATCTTAATTTTAAATGAAAATGATTTAAGCAACACTAATCATGCATGATTTGCCGTGTTTAATTACTAATAACTAGTGTTGCTTTGATTTAAATGTAAGGTAATTTACCATAACCCACCCTTCCAAATGTCTTAATTATAGTATCAGAAATGGAAAAAAAAAAAAAAAAAGTTCAAGTGGGTCTTTCATTACAGACAAGGAATTAGAATATTATCATTCCCCTTTCTCCGTATCTGTTTGTTCTTTGTTTGGAAAAGCTGACCCATCTGATTAGTGATGGCACATGCAAGACTGCAACAAAGCACTTTAGTTAGAACAATTTCTCCTCTCTTTCTGTTGTCCCAGTTTTTTCATTTTGATTGTTGTTGGAGCTTGGTACTGTAATTTTGTTTTTATTGGAAATTGGAAAATAAAACAGTGCAAACAACTGCATTTACGGCATGTTTATTTATCATGAAATAAAAAATTATGTGAATTTCACGTTAATCTAATACTTTTAAAATCAGGAATGAGATTAATTAGGGGAAGTTGTTTATTCAATTCCAATTCATTGATATCCCTATCCAAGTTTCTCGATTCATAACTTCTCTCGATAAGTAAACATGATTAATATTCTTTTTATTTCAAAAAATTCAATTTACCAAAAAAGCGAGCCAAGCCCAAAGAATAAGTATGGAAATAATCAAATTAATTGCAATCAAGTCTCAACAAAGCCAGCCACCTATGGATTTGGCCATTATCGAAGCGTAACTAGGAAGCTCCAATAAAATCATCTGAACTTTTCAAAAACTCTGATATATATTCTTTTTCCATTTGTGTCTGTTTGGTGTGTGGACTGAAAAGGTTTAATCAACTTTGTGAACCAGAGACAACCATAAACCTCCCTCATCACTTTTGTGAGCACCTTTTGCTTTTTGACGAGACTTTGGGGTTTGGTAGTTACACTGTTGCAATCAGCCTCATGCCATAACAGAACACTCGGGATCTTCCATGGAAGAAACTCTCTCTGTTATGGCAACACCAGAGAATGATCCGATCCATTCAAATTAATCATAATAGTATATAAACAATACTTAAACTCTGAATTGAAAACTCTAAATTGAACACGTTTTATAATTTGATTGTATTTGTAACAATGTGGTGTTACCGACGATGAAAATTCGTGATAATGGGTCGTATTCTTGTCGTATCATTTTTCGATCATGTTAAAAACTAACCAATAGCTTGACCATTTTTAATTATGCTGTGTTCAGATTGATCTGTGAAATGTGAACGAAATTCTTTTAACACTAGGTTTGCTTTACTACTAAACCAAAACTCTTGCTGTGTTCAGATTGATTATAAAATAAAAGTTCACTTAATTATAAAATACTCACAAATCAGAAAGTAGTAGCTCAAAAATTAGATTTTATTCTACTCCTAATTAGACGGTTGTTTACTCACTGGCCACATGCCACTTTTAAAGATGCCTAAAGACCGACCCCAAAAGCTAAACCCTCTCCCATTAAAATCCCACAACACAAACCTCTAATCTTTCTGCTTTTCCAGTGCATGCATAAAATAAAACCCAACCTTAGATTGGCCATTTCAATAGAATCTAAGTCTTAGCTCGTATAAGGTTGCTCACAACACCACACCCAGTATCGTGTAGAGGTGTCAAAGCAAAACTGCCAATGGTGGCCCAATATATCCCTCCCACCCTAGAATCTCATTTCTCCACCGTTTAAAATGAAATGGCCTTTTTTAACTTTAACCCAAGCCAAAATTTGTACAAGTTATTTGTGTCAAAGGCTACCCCAATGATGTCAACAGGGGTCTAACCAAATGTAAAAAGATTTCGACTTACAAATCAATAGTTTCAAGTTCAAACTTTCATAGCACTTTTATAGTGTGTGTGAAAATCCGCATCTCTTTATAATTTAAATTATCTCTTACATTAAAAAAACACAAGAGAGAAAAGGACTACCCCATATGATTGTGGCTGCAGATCTTATGTAGGAGGCAGAGAATTTTGTAACTAAAGCCTCTTTTCTTTGTTTTTCTTATATTAAAGCTTTTTGATTGGACAAATGAGGGACCCCAAAGGCTATCCCAATGATTGTGGTTGCAGACCCCATGAAGGAGGCAGAGAATATTGTAACCGCAACCACTTTAAGACCCGCTCTTTTTGTTTTTGTTCTTCTTTTTCTAGAAACCAACTAGGGGAGTAGTTTATTCAATTCCAATTCAATGATTTAGGCGGCAATGTAATGAAGCGGCACACTTAGTTGCATCCTCTGTATCTTGAGCAAGGGGTACTGATCGGTAGGATTTGGTGGACACCGGGTCGGCCCGTAAGGAGTAAAGTGTTGGCCAAAGTGGTGACATCGTACAAGAGCAAGGATCGAACCCCTGACCTTTCTTAAGAAATGAGAGTGCTGAACCACTCACACCAACCACCTTGGTTGCTTTTTGATACTTTAACTAAAGATATAAACCTTACTATTTGATTTCAATAAAATCTCCCTCATCGTTTGATAAAAAAATAAAAAAATTTATTAATTTCCCTATCTAAGCTCTCCGATCCATAACTTCTCGCATTCCTTATAAGTAAACACAGATTAATTATTTCAAAAAATTAAATTTACCATTAAAGCTAGCCAAGCCCAAAGAATAAATATGGAAATAATCAAATTAATTGCAATCAAAGCATTTGCTCTAAAGTCTCAACAAAGCCACCCATGCATTTGGCCATTATCAAAAGGGTAACTAATTGAAATTTACCAAAATGAGAGCCCCAACATACCCAATTTAGTATCCCTATAACATCTTCCTTGTGATTTTCCAAATTTGAACAGTCCTTCAAATAGTAGTCAAAGCCATTGTTCTTCAGGCCATAAAATTTTATGAAAATGACTCCACCCTGACAAGCATCTCTCCCTTTCTCACCTTTGGTCTTTGTGTAATGATCCAATGAGAGAGGGCAAAGGCACCCACCACAAGGAAGCTCCAATAAAATCATCTGAACTTTTCAAGAACTCTGATATATATTCTTTTTCCCTTTGGGTCTCTGTGGTGTGTGGCCTGAAAAGGTTTATTCAACTTTGTGAACCAGAGACAACCATAAACCACCCTTATCACTTTGCGAGCTCCTTTTGCTTTTTGACGTCTCCATACATTTTTTTCAGACTCCGGGATTTGGTAGTTACACTGTTGCAATCAGAGTCACAAAATCAGAAAGTGGTAGCTCAAACATTAGATTTTATTATACTCGTAATTAGACGGTTGTTTACCCTCTGGCCACTAGGCACTTTTAAAAGTGCCCAAAGACCGACCCCAAAAGCTCTCCATATTAAGAGGTGAGAAGCATTTGACGACCTCTAATCGTTCTGCTTTTCCAGTGCATGCATAAAACCCAACCTTATATTGGCCATTTCAATAGAATCTTAGGTTTGCTTACCACACAAGTAATGTTTCTCTCCCCACCCAGTGCCAGTGCCGTGTAAAGGAGTCAAGGAAAAACTGAAATGGTGGCCCAATATATCTCTCCCACCCTAGAATCTCATTTCCCCGCCATTTAAAATGAAATGGCCCTTTTTAACTTTGACCCAAGCCAAAATTTGTAAAAGTTATTTGGAATCAAAAAGTGTGGGAATCAGAAACATAAAAACTCAATTCCTAGTAGGTCTAAATCAGCCCCTTGCAAGTTGCTGCCCTTTTTTGGTCCTATTATAAATAGAAGCTCAAGGCCTCACACACTTACAAACCAGAGCCCAAATATTAGTGGTAAAACAGAGGAACCCAAGTGAAGAAATGGCAGCAATCAACACACAGCCAGAGCAAGAGCCAAAGAAGAACCCAACTGCAATTGAGGGGGTGGTCTTGGGGAAGAGCAACACAACAACATGTTGTGAAAAACCATCTGTAATTCCAGCAAAGAGGAGGCTAGTGAAAAAGAGGATGTTTGATTCCATTGTCCAATCTGTGTCCTCTTCTCTTTCTTCTATCTGTGGTCATGTTGACTCTGTCGAAAAAAAATGAAAAAAAGAGTCCAAACAACCAAATGACCCCATAGCTATAGATGGTCATGTATAAGAGTTTGATGCAATATACTTTGAAAAAAAAGGCCATGTACTAATAATAGATATGTTTTCTTTTCCCTACTTACTTGTTGCAATTAAAGTTTTAATTACTTGTTTCTTCCTCTTTTTCTTTTCTTCTTTTATGTGGGTGATCAAAATCAATTGCTTAATTGCGGCTAACCATGTTCCTAATTCACGTGTTCAAATCGAAATATGTAAGGGATTTATCATATACACACACTGTTATGATGACATAGAGTTCGAACATGAGACTACTAATCTATAAATCAATGCTCTTTTCCACTAAGCTAGAACCCGTTTGGCTACACAGTCATGATTTTAAGAGAGTACAAAAAGAGAAAGCTGAAGTTAATTGAAGATTGAAAGAACTAATATTGTAAAAGCAGCAGGAATTTTGCAAGAAAAAAGGATCAAAGACATAAGGTTTCCGGAAGTAATTAGTTGGCGAGTTGAGTCTAGTGGCAATTTACACTTTTACCCATTACTTTTGGCGCGTAAACGTGGGTACTATCGAAACAAATACAACTCAGTACACGTGTCACTTGTTACCTTGAATGCTTAGCTTACTGAACAAGCTCGCTTTGGTGAAATTACATAATTGGCCTTCAAATTGGTGCCCTGCCCTTTTTCCTCCACCTTCTTCCTCTGCAGCCAGCTTCATCAAAAAACCAAGTTCCAAGAAATGCAAGCAGATAGTCCCACACCAGCACCATTAGTGGCAGAGAATTATGAGGCTTTAAATTTCTCAGTTTAATTTGGTACCCTAATTTGTTAAACAATTTGGACTTCGGCATCGACACAGAGAGCTCTCTGAGAGCTCTCTTCCTCCTCCTTCATTTTGAGAGTCCCTAGCCTCTCCCCACCCGAAATGGGTGTTTTTTCCCTGAGCTTTGTCTCAGATCTGGGGCTTCTTGCCTCCACTTTGGTTTCCTTTAGTTTTTTTTTTCTGTTTTTCCCTAAGTTAAGCCCACTCTGTGCGACCCTAAATCTCCCATCTCTCCCTCTCCTCTCTTCCCCAGCCACCTTCACTTTTCACCCTCCACTTCTTACATCTACCCTCTCCTCCTCCCCTCTCTGTTGTGATGCCGTCCATCCATGGCTAGCGGCTTCGTCTGGTCAGCAGTTCTCCACCTTCACCGTTTGCTCCTCGGTTCCGCGTCCGCCGCTCCCGTTGTTCTTCCTCGGTGGTGTGTGGTGGTCCGTGGCTGCGATTAAAGTGCATACTGCACTTGACTCTTGGATTATGGGAGCGCTTCCGCGCGGGTGGCCTGCTCACCCCCATCTTCCGCCGGCCTCTTTGATACCCCCCTGGTATCAGTTACTTCTCCTTGGTGGTGGTGGATCTGCTCTGGTGGTGCTGTTGGAATGCTCTGTGCGGCTGCTCATGTGTTCTAGATCTAGGGTTTCTTTGTTTAATAGTTTATGGGCTTATGTTATTTACTTGGTTTTGTATCTTTGGGCCTTTATTTGTTGGTGTTGGGCTGCCTTTTGAATTGAGTTTTCTCAATTTGTAATGTTTCCCACTATTAATGAATATAGCTCCTTGACCACAAAAAATAAAAAATAAAAAATAAAAAATTTGGTACCTTATGGTTGAAGACCATATGCATAGCCCACAAGCCCCAGTATTCAAGAGAGGAAAATCTATTGCTTTTAGTTGTTGCTTGTAAATTGTAATGAATTATTATTAGGCATTTTGAGTTTCTCAGTTTCTGTTAGTACCTTTTTTTTTCTCTTTCTTCTTTTTTATCTGGGTGGAAACCAATTGCGAATTGATGAAATGTGTAGTGAATATTGTGTTGACAAAATGAAACATAATATATAATTAATGATTTCAAGAAGAAAAAAACAAAGAACGGACAAATCGAACAAAAGTATGGTTCTGAACATGACTTGTCTCACCATTTTTCTCTTTACCTTTTATGTTTTCTCCATCATTAAAATAAGCCCGAGAAATGGGAGGGCGTGGAAACAATTATTGCCAATCAAAGGTGTCACCCATTTATGGTGATAAAAATCCAACCCCATGAAAGTATAAAATTATAGGAAACATAATGGAACCCTAGACTAGACCTTAGTCAAAGGAGAGAGGATTTGGAAGTCTCCTTCCTCTTGTGCGGATTCCCCTCCCTCTCGATATGTTAGGTGCATCAAATAATTAAGAAGAAAACTAATCTCAACTTTTCAAAAACTGATCTGATATTCTTTTTTGCTCTCTCTCTTGGGTGTGTTGTGTGGACTGAAAAGGACTTATCACTTTGTGAACCAGACAAACATAAACCTCGCTTATCACTTTGTGAGCCCCTTTTGCTTTTTGACGTGTCCACGTTTTCAAAGACTTTGGAATTTGGTAGTCAGCCTCAGGGTCTTCCATGAAAGACAGTAGCTCAAGAAATAGAGGTTTAGCTTTGTTTTGTCTCAGGAATCTGCTCTCCTACCACTTCCCACTTCCCACTTCCATCTTTGAAAAGTACCAAAAAGGCCGACCCCAAACTTTAAACCCTCTCCATTGAGTGAGAGGTGAATTTCACCTCTTATCTTTGCGCTTTTCCACTCCATGCACAAAACCCAAGCTTGGATTCTTCTTGGTTTTGCTCACAACACAAGTAATCTTTCTACCCCCACCCAATGCAAAGGCTGAGAGGCTAGAATGAGTGTTCTAATGAGGGGTTTTCTTAATAGCCGTTCAATCCAGTGCAAAGTTATTATTGGATTGTTGGATTGAACCCTTCAACGTAGCCCCTTATTATAAAAGCTCAGTGTAAATGTCCCTAAAGCCAAACTGCCAATAGAGCCCACCCACCCTAGAATCTCATTTCTCCACCGTTTAAAATGAATTGGCCATTTTTTCAACTTTAAGCCAAAGCCAAAAATATGTACAGGTTCTTTGTGTCCAAGGCTATCCCAGTGATTGTGATTGCAGAGAATGTTGTAACCAAAACCACTTTGACCCCTTTTCTTTTTTCTTTTTTCTAGAAACGAACCCTTTAAAGCTTTTTGATTTCACATCTAAGGGACCCCAAATGTGGTGCTTTAAGAGTTAGCTGCCCCACAATTTTCCCTTGCAAGTTGCAACCCTTTTTTGTGTCCCAACATGCTCATTCGCTTATAAATAGAAAAAGCCTTGAGTTCTTGCAACTCATCAAACACATAAACACTACCATACACTTTCAAACCAGAGCCCAAAAATTGGGGGTAAAACAGAGCAACCCAAGTGAGGAAATGGCAGCAATCAACACAGAGCCAAAGAAGAAGGCAATGAAAAAGAAGAACCCAACTGCAATTGAGGGGGTGGTCTTGGGGAAGAGCGACACAACAACATGTTGTGAAAAACCAGAGATTGCATCTGTAATTCCAGCAAAGAGGAGGTCAGTGAAAAAGATGATATTTGATTCCATTGTCCAATCTGTGTCCTCTTCTCTTTCTTGTATCTGTGGTCCTGTTGACTCTGTTGAAAAAAAGAAGAAAAAAAGAGTCCAAATAACCAAATGACCCCATAGCCATAGATGGTCATGTATCAGAGTTTGATGCAGTATACTTTAAAAAAAAGGCCATGTACTAGTAATAGATATGTTTTCTTGTCCCTACTTGTTGCAATTAAAGTTTTAATTATTTCGTCAATTTGTTTCCTCCTCTTTTTTTTTTTCGTTTAATCTGGGTGATCAAAATCACTTGCTCACTGGTGCACATGCTGAACAAGGACGGTATTCCAAGTCCTCACCTTTAATCTCATGTCGGCATCCTGCAAGCCTTGACGTATTTCTGCCTCTTTGCGTGGTCGGTGTCCTGTTTCCTTGCAGCTTTGCTTTCTTTCATGTTATAGTCTGTCCTGTTTGTGGGACGAATATTTTGTATTTGCTCTCTTTGTGGCGTTTTGGCCTTTTAATGAAAGCTATCTTCAGACCCCAAAAAAAAAAACTGATATAATTTGTAGCATTTGCGGCTAACCATGTTCCTAATTCATGTGTTCAAATCAAATTTCCAGAGATTAATTCATTCATGCATGTGTTCACAAATAAGGTAAGGGGAGTTGCCAATTTCAGCTACTTGAATCGTCTTTCATTAGGAACCTCATAAATTTTTTACTGGCCATTTATGCAAAAGGGTAGCAAAAGAGAAAAAGAGCCTTGCTTCTTGGAAATTCAGCAAGTACAGAGAAGAAGGTGATTATTATTAGCATAGAAGAAATTATAGTGAAATGCTCTTCTTGTAAAAAGACAGAGTATTCTTTCTTTCCTTGCAGTAGGTTCATTTGGCTGTTTTTATTTTGCTTTGTAAATTGATAAAGATTATAATCCTTACCTTTAATTTGAAGAAAAGGAGAATCACCATATTTAACCTCAGTGGATGGGGGAAAAGAAAACTACTCAGAGAGGATATTTTGGGATTGATGGAGTTGGAGGAAGTGTTTCTGGAGTTTCCCCCGAGGGTACTCCCTTTCTTTCCCAGAATTATCCACGTTCATATTCATACAACTCAGTGCACGTGTCACTTGTTACCCCGAATGCTTAGCTTACTGAACAAGCTCGCTCTGGTGACATTACATAATTGCCTTCATATTGGTGCCCTTGGGATTCGATGTTTTAAGAGAGGGCCCTCTCCCTGCGTACCAAAAACTACTGATAGAAAGAAACAAGGTGTTGAGGAAGAACTGAAGAGAGAAAGAAGCAGAAATGGAGGTGGATCAGGTGAAGACAAAGAAGACAGAGGCTAATTATGGGTTCAGACTCAAGAAGGGAAGTGTTTTTCCAGCAAAGAGAGAAAGTTGGTGAAGAAAATGATTTTTGATTCCATGGTGGAATGGGCTTCCTCTGTTTTCTGCCCTGCCCTTTTTCCTCCACCTTCTTTCTCTGCAGCCAACTTCACCCAAAAACCAAGTTCCAAGAAATGCAAGCAGATAGTCCCACACCAGCACCATTAGTGGCAGAGAATTATGAGGCTTTAAATTTCTCAGTTTAATTTGGTACCTTATGGTTGAAGTCCATATGCATAGCCCACAAGCCCCAGTATTCAAGAGAGGAAAATCTGTTGCTTTTTTTATATATATATTTATGAAGAAGGGGGGAAAACCCCAGAAACAAAACCAACTAGCCAACACTAATCATCCGAGGCTTCACAGCCCCCAACAAGTCATCAATAAGAAGAGAGCTAATCCAAACCGGAGCTTCATCAAAATAGCAGACCCCCAAATCCATATTCAGACTCCAATTTGCCAAACAATCTGCAGCAGCATTCTTTTTCCTATAAACATGAGTAAGCTCAACAGAATCAAATTTACTCATCAAAGCAACACAACTTGCCATCACCCACCCAGCAAAAGGATGAAGACAACTAGGAAAATCTGTTGCTTTTAGTTGTAGCTTGTAATGAATTATATTATCAGGCATTTTGAGTTTCTCTGTTTCTGGTTGTAACTTTTTTTCCTTCTTATTCTTTCTCATCTGGGTGGAAAACAATTGCCAGATTGATAAAATGTGTAGCGACATTGTGTTGAATAATGTAAAGTATCATATCTGAAACTTGACAAAATAACACATGATATATCAGGTATGATTTCAAGAAGAAACAAACAAAGGAAAAATCAAAAGTAATAAATATACACATATCATTTAAATCCGAATACGACTTGTCTCACTATTTTTCTTTTGACCTTTTTCCAGCTCCATCATTAAAATAAGCCTAAGAAATTATAGGACATGGAAACAATTATTGCCAATCAAAGGTGTCAACCGTTTACGGTGATAAAATTCCAACCCCAAGATGAAAGTGTAAAATTATAGCAAACATAGCGGAACTTAGATTATACCTTAGTCAAAGCAGAGAAGATTTGGCCAATGTAGTGTAGCCAAGTTGAAATGGGCATTGGCTTGCATACCACCTTATCTCAGTGTATGTGCGAAATCCCTCTCTCCTTGTAATTCAGACTATATTTTTGCAGAGTGGACAATATACAAAGTCAATTTGCAGGGCCTTTTATCGATGTGCATGCATATGATCTATTTCGGATGAATTCACATCAGCCATTCGTTATGACATTTGGTGCAATGTAATTCACTAATTGAACACTCATTCCCCAATTTAACACTCAAGTTTTGTGAAATACTGAAAGAGAAAATTAAAAAAGAGAGTGATTTGGAATGTAGAACCCCGCCAATGACTAGTCAAACCTTTAAAATTACAGTAAATTACAAAAATGTTCCACAAAAGCCTGGCACATGTAGAAGACTTTTGGGTCTTCTATCCAAACAAACGACCAGTCAACCCTACAATTTTTTTGTTGTTGTTACTGAAGTCAAGCCTACAATTTATGCACCCTTTTGAACCAAAAGAATAAATAAATAAGAGTGATGATTTCTCCACTTCAATTTAATAGAGGTAAAATGGGGAGGTTGCTTGGGTCCCATTTATCTATCTAGCTCATGTCTCATGATCATGAGCTGAACAAAACTAATAAAACAACTGATGATAAAAGAGAGATTAAACTATTTTATAAAAGTAAGGGACTTGTAGCTCATGTGATTAAGAGTACCTGCTCTGCATTATAAATTTTGTGTTTAATTTCCTTTACGGCTTTTATAAAAATAAAAATAAAAACCATTCAATAGAAGTTTTAGAAGGGTGATAGCACAACTTTAATTGCATTTATATGTCGGCCAATTAAGAAGTCAAATTTGAAATCTGAAATGTCAAGCTTCTAGAGACTAGTTGGCAACCTCAGTGACAGTTATACTGATTACAAGCATATGCGTAATACGTGTCACTAGGCTGATTGGTGGCCTTGGATGCTTCTTGCCCAAGGCTCAATCCAGTCGGATGTATTCCCCAGTGCTTTCTCATTTACAACTCATCTTCAAATTGAAATCCCAGCTTCTATAAATAAAGAGACTTTTTAGGTCTCTAGTCCTCCCACTTATACACCAAACTTAAAAACAAAAACAGAAGAGACAGGGCGGCAAAGAGGCAGCAGAAAAATGGTGGCCAAGGTGCAGAACACAGGTGAGGGAGTGAAGGTGATCGCAGACAAGCCCAAGACAGAGGCTAATTATTGGTTCAAACCCAAGAAGGGGAGTGTTTTCCCAGCAAAGAGAAAGTTGGTGAAGACAATGGTTTTTGATTCCATAGTGAAATGGGTTGCCTCTGTTTTCTACTCTGCCCTCCCTCCACCTCCTCCCTCTGGAGCCCCAGCCAACCAACCCAACATCAACAAAGTACCAAATTCCAAGAAATGCAAGCAGATAGTACCATGGTAAGTTGGAAATGTTGGAGAATACAAGTCCCGCATCGAAATTTTACATCATTAACGGGGACAAATTGATAGAAGCACATGTACGTGCTGTTTGTTTTATCTTCTGTTTTTTTATTTTTTCATTTGGAATTGGCTTCAACAGGACTGAGAATCCATCAATTTGTGTACACCAGCGTTTAGTTTTAAGGGTATACTGGTGAAATACCCCATAAACTTGTACCTTAGTTTCAATTAGCCCCCTATCCTTTTTTTTTAGAAATGTAAGGACCCGATCTATTTTTTTTCGCCAATGTTCCCCTCGACGTTAGAATCTAGCACTTCCCATCCATTGTGCCGTTAAGATGGAGGTTAGTTGTGTCATTTCGCGTCTCCATTGAACTGAACCAATGCTTCAGCTATTAATTCCTTCGTTTTGGCACGATTTTTACCCAAATGCATTTCCCTCCATTTTTTCCAACCTCCATTTTCGTACCCTAAACCAAAGGGGGATTTAGGGTTTAGGAGAAAACCCAATATTAAGAGATGAGGAGGTCCTTACCTGGCAGAGGTCATGGAGGTCATGGGTCACAGAGGTGGAATTCACAAGGTGAAGAGGGTAGTTCATGGATGGTGCCTTCAGTCGTCTGCTACTGTGGGAAGACTGCGAAAATCCAAACATCTTGGACTGCTGCACATCCAGGGAGGAGGTTTTACATCTGTGGGAGGGTAAGTTTGTTGTTGAAATTTGGTTTGCACATTTGAAATTTGGGTTGCCGATTAGAAATTTGGACTGATGCACAACGTTTTTTTTTCTTCTGTTTTTTATGTATCAATTTGTTGTGACAAATGTGCAGAATAGATGTAGATTTTGGGAATGGGGTGACCCACAAATGTGTGAGAGGTCAAAGCAAATTATACCTGGGCTGCTACGGAAAATAAACATGATGGAAGATGCAAAAAAGTCTCGGCCAGAGAATCTGAAAAAAAAACCCTTGGTTTTGGGTGTCTTGTTTATTGTTTGTGATAGTTTTGTGGTTGATATATGGGAAAGGCAAAGACATGAAGGATATTTGAAGTTGCCGATGTAATATGAAGTAGAAATCAAGGGGAGTAGGAAAGGCAAAGACAATGAAAGAAAAATGAAATGCCCTGTATTAGTTGTGTGGCAGAGGTGTAATAGATGGACTTTTGGTCTTTTTGTTGAAAGTAATGGCATGTGTTGTGTTTTGACTTCATATTCTAGCAGTAATCCAACAAAGATGTCCATTACATATCCATTGAAGGCAAATATATCCATTACAAAACATATGTTCCAACACTAATCCAAGGAAAACATATGTGTTCTAGCAGTAATCCAACAAAAACATTTGTGTTCCAATAGTAATCTATTGGAATAAGTCTGAGAATCCTAGGACCATATCAACTACAAATTCAACAAAATAAAATGTTCCAAAACGCATCCATTACAATACATTAAGCAGTCCTAATGTTTTGGTGTTCCAAAAAACCAAAATCAGCCCGATGACCACGTATGACCAAGCTGCAAATCTCAACTACACTCTCCATGGCCTTGTTCTTTTTGGTAGAGGTGCATATTCTGAGTTTGGTTGAGAAGCATGCCCAATTTGATTTCCCTGTAAGGTAGCAACAGTTTGAGCAAGCTGCCTTGTTAGTTCAGACACTTGCCCCCCTCTTCTTGCCTATTTGAATCACCAAAATCAGCAAATAAGTCAAAATTTGGTTTAAACATTTAATTGATGCAGTTAAAGGAATCAATACATATGGTATTTACCCCAAGCTTTGTTCTTCTAAAAGGTCTAGCTTGGATTGAAGTTTCAGCTTGATCTGGTTGTGTGACAGGAACACTTGGCATACTTGTTCCCCTTCCCCTGCCTTGATCTGGTTGTCTGACAGGAACACTTGGCATACTTGTTCCTCTTCCCCTGCCTTGAACTCTTATTGCCCTTCCCCTGCCTGTAGCTTGTTCCTTGAACAAAAAATTAAAAAAACAAGTTCATATAAAATAAAGGACCAAAATTATACCTTCAACAAAAATAATCACAATCTTCATACCTGTCTTTCGCCTCTTTGTCCATTGTTGCCACAAGTTGCAGAATTGTGACCTTCACCTCCACAAGTTTTACAACTAATGACAATCCCGTATCTCCTCAACTTTGTTGCATTTTTTGGTATCTCATCAGGTTCCTTTTGTCTACTTGTTCTAGGCCTCCCTGGTTGTCTGCGGTAAAGAGGTGGGTGGATGGGTCTATGACCTGTTTTTCTCCAGTATTCTTGACTAGGCATTGGAGATATATAACTCTCATAAGCCCTGTCATATGCAGCTCTTTTGTACAGTGAATGCACAAAGTCATAAGGGCTTTTCTCTGTTTTGGCAATTGCAGCCATAGAATGTGAACAAGGGATTCCACATAAGTCCCACTTTCGGCAAGTGCACGTGTGCCTCTCCAAATCCACCACATACATCCCACCATGGATGTTATTAACTTGATATTTCCCCCCACCAGCATATGATGCTATGCATTGAGCACTCTCAGTTGTTAGCTTCTCAACAATTCCAAAAATCCTAGGACCAACATCATGTGTCCAAATACTTTCTCTAAGTCTAGCCATTCTTAGCATCAAATAACTTTGAATTCTCTCTAGGAGTGTTAGAATTGGCTTATCCCTTGCTTCAATAATAGCTGCGTTAAAAGACTCACACAAGTTGTTAAGCAGCATATCACACTTAGAATGAGTTGTGAAGTGTGACCTACTCCAATGATTTGCTGGCCTGTCTTGAAGCCATCTGTAAGTTGCACCTGATTGAGATAACATCTTCTCCATTTCAGCTTCAAATGTAGGTATTGTAGTTGATCTAGCTGCTGCCCATAATCTTTGCTTCAATGCTAGACCACTATGACCAGCAGTCTTGAAATTATTGTGGAGGTGCCTAACACAATGTCTGTGTTCAGCAGTAGGCATCAAATCCCTAATGGCTTGCCCCAAACCCTTTTGCTTATCTGACATGAACACCCAACCGTTACCATTTTCACACCCAACATCAGCAAAGAAAATCTCCATAAACCATGTCCAAGTCTCGGTATTTTCTACTTCAACCACAGCAAATGCGACAGGGTACATCCCATTATTCCCATCAATACCAACTGCAGATAAAATCTGTCCTGGATGAGTTCCCTTCACATGACAACCATCGAAACCCACAACTGGCCTGCATCCTGCTATAAAGCCCTTCTTCAATGCACCAAAACAGATATATATTCTTTTAAATACTGGGTTGTCCCCTCGCAGATCAGTCTTGATTAATACAGTGCTGCCTGGATTGTTTGCCTTCAACTCTTCACAATAATCCCACAATTTTGCGTACTGTTCTTCAATACTTCCATGTATTCTCTCTTTAGCTATGCTCTTGGCTTTGTAAAACTGGTTTGCAGTGATATCTATGCCATAATTCTTCCTCACAATCTTCATGAAATCCGACAGAGACATATTAGGATTATCTCTCAAGTCCTCATCAAACCTTTGAGCAAGCCAAGAAGAAGTGGCAAACTTGGTCTTCTGCATCCTTCCACATACATGCTTAGGTTGATATGTCTTGATCCTAGTAGTAGGCCCTTTGCCCACATAAGATGCATATAGCAACCACTCACACTTGACATCCTTCTTTTCTTTACCCTTTTCTCCACCCTTTTCTCCATTTTCTTCTCCACCATCCTCTCCAGCATTTTGTACAGGTTTTTCTCTATTTTTAACACAATGTCTTTGTCCTAAACCCTTTTTTTCAGCCTTTCCTCCACTTCCACACACCACCCTAACCCTGTGAGGGTCATTCTTGACCCATCTAAGTGGCCGAGCACTTGAAACTGCATAGAATCTTATGGCCTCCCTACATTGTTCCATGTTAGCAAACTCCATTCCAATATGAAATACAGGATTAAATAAATCAGTATCCCTTTTGAATTGCTTGAATCTAGGAGCTTTTCTTCTCCGACTAACCTTTTTTCACACCTGTATTTTCATCAGCTTCATCTTCTGAATTTGAAACACTTACAAGGTCCTCTGAATCGTAATCATCACTTGGAACATCACCAGGTTCTTGATCTGGTTCTTCAACAGGTTCATCCACTACATGCCTATCAAAAGTTGTGTCATCTTCTGCTCTCTTTTGTCTCTCTAGTTCTTCATCTGTTTGCTCGTAGTCACTATCTATGAACTGCAGGCGCTCTTCGTCATCATCCTCTCCATCAACATTTACATCTTCTTCCTCATCTACCTGCTGCTCCTCATCTTCCTCATATACCTGCAGCTCCTCATCTTCCTCTTCAGCTTCATCATCGACATCATCAGCAATGTTCACATCACCTTGTACTTCTACATGTATCAATTGTGGTTGAAGCAAATTCTGAAAGTTAAATACAGCTGCAGAGGCTTCATTATCTAACAAGGTCGGTTCTGGCTTTGCTGTGATGTACAAACCGTGAACCCTTGATGCAGGTATCTCACGCACAAAGTCAAGCACATCCAAGTCTCCTCGAATTGCCAAATAACCCAATGATGTGGACCTATAGCGATAATCGACTTTTATGTGGTTGTATCCTAGTGATTCAGCAACATCATATAAGTCTAGCATTGACAACTGATCTGTATTACAGTTGTCTGCCCATTGGACAATACCTCCCACATACTTCCCCTTTTTAAAATACCCCCCATGGTGAATTTCAATCATAAATAACTCTGGATCACCTACAAACAACAAAATTTAATTTAATTAACTCAGCAACTTCATTTTACCACTACAACAAACCTACCAATCGGCACCAGCCTTTACTAATATCAGCCACACACAGACAAAGCAACGCACATGCCTTAGTTTGGGACCACACTTTTCTATTCAAATAGGAATCTTATAGAAAGGCAATAAGATAGAAGATGACAATTCTACCGACAACCTATGGACCACAACCACTTAAACAATGAACAAAGAAAGGGAAAGTTGAAGACTTACTATACTTGGGAGGCTTCCCACTGCTACGGACTTCGACAGGCATCTTTCTTGGTCAATACAAGTGTGTTGCTTCGAGATTCTTATGACAACCACTCCGATTTGTCAACATCAACCACTATGCAGCTCGATTTCGTGAAATCCCCAATTCCCCCAAACTTTCGAACCCTACATCTACAGCTCTGACTGTCTTTTTCTTTTCTTTTTTTTGTCAAAACTGACCTAGCCTCCTTCTAATTTTCGACTTACATTGGGTTGACTTGCGTGTAGACGCGAAATGACACAACTAACCTCCATCTTGACGGCACAATGGATGGGAAGTGCCAGATTCTAACGTCGAGGGGAACATTGGCGAAAAAAAATAGATCGTGTCCTTACATTTCTAAAAAAAAAAGGATAGGGGGCTAATTGAAACTAAGGTACAAGTTTAGGGGGTATTTCACCAGTATACCCTAGTTTTAATGAAGTATATCCAGCACTTTGAATTTCTCTTGCTTTTTTGAGTTTCCCAGTTTCTGGCGGTAACTAATTTTCCAAGTTACCTTAGATTTCCCAAAATGATCATGTCATGAGGCCCCCACTTAGATTCTTAATGTTTGTTTTGGAAGAGGAATGAGACCCGTGATATGCATGCCCTAGTCCATAGTTGATCATAGGCTCATAGCCAAAAAAGCTTAGACCCCACAAACCCAATATTCAAAGATAGGAGGAGAATGATGAATCAATGTCAGATTATTCAATTATGTGATGAATTCGGAAAGCCATTTTGCCGTTGAAAAGCCTTTTTCGAGGGTAATTAGTTTAATTGATGACTTAAGCTATAAGTTTAAAAATTAATTAGTAATTAGGCAACCACCTTGCCTACTTGTGCTTAGGGCCTTACCAGGGCTCATTGATGAGTTTTCTCTAAGACTATAATTCATATTTTGTTTTAGTTGGATAGTGTATTCCACTCGTCGTGCCACATGATGGGAAGTTTTCACCCAAGTTTTTCTCGCTTTGTTAAGTCTTACGGGCATTTTTTTTAATTTGTTTTAATACAAACAATTGTGTAAATTATGTTCTAATTTACGTAAAAGGAGATTCGAACTTGAGTGTACCGGGGCACATGGCCCAAATTTTGTCACAAAGTCAAGGTTATATTGCATTAGAAAAATACATAAATAAAGACCTTATTATCGCAATTAATAGAAGTATTTATAGACAGAATAGATGTTACTACTCAATCATGTGATGAAGTTGGTGGCATGAGAGGAATTGCTCGTCTCTTGTATTTCAAACCAAGTTGGTCACTGTGGTCGGAAACATGAGACACGATGTATATATATCCAAAGCCGAATGAGGAAAAGAGCAATAATGGTCTCTTGGGCAACAAGCAAGCACCCTTAGCAATTTTCCTAGAGAGAAGATTCTCTTCGGAGGGAAAAGAATATTATGAGCTGCCCACAAACCTCGCTCCTTTTGCTTTTTGACCTGTCCACATTTTCAAAGACTTCGGGATTTGTAGCCACACAATTGCAGTCAGCCTGAGGGTCTTCCAGGGAAGAAAATAGATCAAAAATGGACGCTTGTTTTGCTTAGTCTTAGCCCAGGAATGTGCTCTAATCTTTTTGCTTTTACACTCCATGCATAAAACCCAAGCTTGGATTGATCATTTAAATAGAATCTTAGTCTCGGGTTGGTTTCTCACAACACAAGTAATCTTTCTCTCCCCACCCAGTCTGTCTAATAAGGGTGCCTATAGTGGTTGCACCCAGAGCCACCCTAGAATCTCATTTCTCCACCTTTTAAAATGAATTGGCTATTTTTCAACTTTAACTCAAAGGCTATCCCAATGATTGTGATTGCAGATCCCATGAAGGAGACAGAGAATGTTGTAATCAAAACTACTTTAAGAACCCTTTTCTTTTTTCTTTTTCTAGAAACGAACCCATTAAAGCCTTTTGATTTCACAACCGCAAATGTGGTGCTTTAAGAGTTAGCTGCCCCACAATTTTCCCTTGCAAGTTGCAACCCTTTTTTACTCTTGTTTGTGTCCCCAAATGTGGTGATTTCATTACTCTTGTTTGTGTCCCCAACATGCTCGTTTGCTTATAAATAGCTCAAGGCCTCAAGTTCTTGCAACTCATCAAACACATAAACACAGAGCCCAAAAATTGGTGGTAAAACAGAGCAACCCAAGTGAGGAAATGGCAGCAATCAACACAGTGCCAAAGAAGAAGGCAATGAAAAAGAAGAACCCAACTGCAATTGAGAGGGTGGTCTTGGGGAAGAGCAACACAACAACTAGTTATGAAAAACCAGAGATTGCATCCGTAATTCCAGCAAAGAGGAGGTCAGTGAAAAAGATGATATATGATTCCATTGTCCAATCTGTGTCCTCTTCTCTTTCTTGTATCTGTGGTCCTGTTGACTCTGTTGAAAAAAAGAAGAAAAAAAGAGTCCAAATAACCAAATGACCCCATAGCCATAGATGGTCATGTATCAGAGTTTGCTGCATTATACTTGAAAAAAAAAGGCCATGTACTAATACTAATATGTTTTCTGTTCCCTACTTGTTGCAATTAAAGTTTTAATTATTTGCTAAATTTGTTTCCTCCTCTCTTTTTTCTTTTTTTTTTAAATTTATGTGGGTGATCAAAATCAATTGCTTAACTGATATAATTTGTAGCATTGCGGCTAACCATGTTCCTAATTCATGTGTTCAAATCAAATTTCCAGAGCAACCACTGTCTATTCTTCGTGTTTTGAACTTTGATGGACTCCCACATCCTCCTATGTAATTTTCTTTTATTTTGTGGGAGGGTTGGTCTTTTGCACCAGACTGGTTTGGTCTGTGTGCTCTCCCCTCTTCCATGTTTTTGGCTTTGTTTCCTGTTTTTCCCGTTCTCTGTCGGGCCTAATGAAGTATCTTTTCGACCAAAAAAAAAATTCAAATTTCCAGAGATTAATTAATTCATGCATTTGGTCACAAATAAGGTTAGGAGATACCAATTTCAATTACTTGAATCATCTTTCATTACCTACATGAATTTTATATGCCAATTTCACGAAAGTAACTGCTTTTTGCTTGGCTTTTATAATAATAGAGATGTGCACGAATGTTTGTTTTCATACCCCGTAAACCACGAATGACTAGTCAAACTTTCAAATTGCCGTAAATTGCACAAAATGTTCCCCAAATTCGTTTGGAATGCAGAAGAGTTTTTCTCTACTGTTGGAGGCCCGATGCGGGACTGTGTGAGACGTTGTTATCAGCCATTAAATCGACTAAAGGACACATTTAACACTTGTTTATTGAATTCAACAGCTGATACTAGCCTCCCGCATAAGAGCACTTCCAGCAAGGAGGGCTGGGGGGGTTTGGGCCAAAATCCGTTTCCAGCAACAAAAAATTGCCCGGGCAGAGTGTGGGACCCAGCAACCTGGGCTGGCCCGAGGGCAAGGCTGACGTCAGCGTGTTTGACGCGCCCGCTACAGTACCCCCAACGGCTAGCTTCCACGTGTCGGCGCCTGGGCTCTCCGATTTGATTTTTTCCTCCAATCCAACGGCAGCCAATTTTTGTGCAATAAAAAAAAAATTAAAAAAAAATTAAAAAAAACCCAAAAATTCTGATTTTTTTTCTCTATAAATACCTACCAAAACTCTTCACTTTCAATACCAAAAATATTTGTAGGTGCTTGAAATTACCCCTTTGCTCAACTAGTGTACAGATTACCTTATTTACATTTTCAACATTTAAGTAAATGTCTTTGTCCTTTTACTTTTATTTATTTTTATATTACTCAATTTACTTAAGTTTACAATGTAAATAAGGAAGTACCCCCATTTGGATTCAAATAAAAATACGAGAAAATCAAATTCCCACCAAATCAAAATATGAAAAATCGGTTTGAGTGCAAAATACGATTTAGGCTAAAAATGATGGCTCATTAAGTCAATAAATACTTCATACTAAAATCCCATAAAATCAAGTTTTCTTATTTGATGTGTAAGGAACAAAAGCCGCCAAAAATTATCTTGAGAAAATGATTATTCCGAAAAATTATTTTTCATACTTAGTCAATATTGCACCTCCGCTAAAAAATTTCTGGGTCCGCTAGTGCACGTTGGAACCCAAAAATCTTATCCGGAAATATTGTCCAAATTAATTATTTAAGTAAACAAATTTGTAAAAAAAACAAAAAAATGAATAGTATTTGCCCTTTGCCCGGGCAACTACTGGAAACGAACATTGCTTTTTGCAAGGGCAGCCACTATTCACATGAATAGTGGCTGCCCTAGCCTCCCCCCTTGCCCTGACAAGGGGCAACTACTAGAAGTGCTCTAAGTCCCGCATATTGAACCCTTGCAAATTGCAATGGGGAAAAACTGGAAGGAAGGAGGAATTCTATATCTAAGTCCACAATTCTTGTACTTTTGGAGAGCAGAGAAACATCCAAGCAGTTTCCATTGGTGATCGATAGTTTTAATGTGTCCCACAAACGACGACTAGTCAAATGTACAACCCTTTTGAACCAAAGGAATTAGATAAATATGGGTTATTTGGAGTTACCTAGCTTATCTCATGTGCCAAGGAAGGAAACTAATAGAAAGCAGAGTCACTGACAACATAAAACCCCGACTTCTATAAAGAGAGACTTTGGGCCTTTTGTCAGAGAACAGAGAGAGCGAGAGAGCAGAAAAATGGTGGCCAGGCAGCAGAATTCAGGTGAGGGAGTGATCACAACCAATTATTGGTTCAAACCCAAGAAGGGTAGTGTTTTCCCAGCAAAGAGGAAGTTGGTGAAGACAATGGTTTTTGAATCCATGGTGAAATGGGTTGCCTCTGTTTTCGGCTCTGCCCTTCCTGCTCTTCCACCCTCCTCTGGAGCCTCAGCCAACCAACCCAACATGACCCCCATGGGTAAAGTAGCAAATTCCAAGAAATGCAAGCAGATAGCACCACAGTGAATTGGAAAGGGTGACAAAGTCCAATCAAATCCATGCCTCTAAATATATATATTGGTTAATTTCCTATTCCATATATGTGGGTGTGGGTTGATAAATTGATAGAAGTCCCCCTATCCTATTCTGTCAATTTATCACCCCACACCAACATTTACAGTTTCTGTTTTCTTTTCTTTCCTTGTTTTTGGTTGATTTGGAATTTGCTTCATCAGGATTGACGATCCATCAATTTGTCTGCTGTAGCTTTTAGTTTCAAATTCAATGAATAATCAAGCACTTTGAATTTATATTGCTTTTGCATTTCCCAGTTTCTGGTGCCAACTATATTTGTTTGGAAGAGGAATGATGAATCCAAAAAAGTTTAAGACCCCACAATTTACAAACCAAGTATTCAAAGACAGAAGAATGATTGATGTTCAATTTTTTTTTCTTTTCTAGCTGAAGAACCATAAGGTTGTACAAAGCAAACAACACAAACATGACTAATTGTAAAAGGAAAATGATTTTAGCACCACTAATTGTATATGTTAGTAAAACACAGTCAAAGCAAGTAGTTATCAGCTTTTCATGCATGCAAGGTAATTTACCGTTAAGCCTTCCAATTGTCTTAATTATGATATAAGAATTGCAAAGCCAATCCCAAATAGAACATGTGGTCGTAAAGACTTTCAACACGTTTTTAGGTTTAACACAATAAATTTGTTTTGAAACTAGCACACGTTAAAAGGAGAAACTATCCATATACATATGAAAAATTATTATGTGTTACGATAATTAGGGATCACATTTGTTGATATTACATGCCAACTCAACTTGATCTGGCACGATATTACATGATTTACATGAATAATGAACATATTAGATTCGTTAATTAGTTAACTTTTTTTTAATTTATGAATTGTGTGAACAACTGCACAATTACGAGGCCTATTTCTGTATGACTTTGTGGGTATTTATGATTAATCAAGTTTTTAAAGTGTAAATAATGTAGCTACCGAACCCCCGAAAATGACTAGTCAAAAGTAAATCACAAAGTGATATGGATGTTTTTTTGGAATCCAACTCTCCTCATATTTTGTATCTCGACCAATTCCCAAGTTAGTATATACAAAAAATAAAAAATAAAAAATAAAAAAAAGCCCCACAAACCCTTGGCTTGGATGGTAACGAAAGGCCAAGTCGATAAAACTTTTCATAGTCAACAGCGGAGCAGAAGAGCCAGAGACAAAGACCCAAAATGAAAAATACCACTTGACATTTAAAGTTGAGATCATGTTATTAGAGGTTCCTATAGTGGATGATTTTGCATTTTGATTGGATAATTTCTGAAGACAGAAGGGTAAAAGGTAAATGGAAAAGAGGATTTGGTCATTTCCATAAAATTTCCTGGTCTGAACAAGGTTTGATTTCATTTTCAAGGGTCCATCTGTGTTCAAATGCGGTCATGTAATACTAAATTAGGTGTGTTGGGCTCCCCTGCTTTGTTTTTTAAATGATAATTTTTATGTGAACGTGAGAGTGAGATTTAAATTTGGGAACTCGATTTCAACATTAAAAATAAAAGTACCACTAAATTATGAGTATGATGTAATTGGTCCCTCATGCTTTGTATTAGTTATTACCCAAACTCATTAACGCAATTTGATATGGCAACACGCATGCTAAGATAGTACACAGTGGGATTTTAAGTTTTTAAGAAGCCAAGAATCAAAGTCAACCATTGGGAAATTAGGAGCCTCAACATCCTCCCAAAAATCCTTCCCAATTAATTGAGTAGTAGTGCAATCAATAAACAGATGATCAAGGGATTCCACATGAGAGGAGCACCTCGGACAGGAAGTGTCCTGACCAATCCCCCTCTTCTGTCTTTGAACATTGGTAAGAAGTTTCTTATGACAAAGAACCCAAAGGAAGGTTTTAATTCTAATAGGAATGTGAAGCTTCCAAATAAAGTTCCAAGACCACGTCAAAGGATCATCATTAATGGTGGAAATGTCATAGGCTGTTTTAACAGAAAACTTACCATTAGTAGTGAGATTCCAGATGCATCTATCAGGACCACTGTCTTGAAAACCAGCATGCACACAAAGGATCAAGTGGACAATATGAGCAGGCAGACGCTCCAGTAAGCAATTAACATTCCATGTGTTGTCTGCAAAAAAGTCACTAACCTTAAGAAGGAGCATATCTTCAGAAATGTCAATAGTAGCATATTGGATCAAAGGCCCACAGCTAAGCCAATTATCAGTCCAGAATCTGATAGTATCACCAGAACCCACCCTCCATTTGGTACCATGAGGAATAATTTGAGCACCAAAGAGGATACCCCTCCACGCACTAGAGCTACAAGAAGTATAGCTATCATTGGCAGCCAGAATATCACAATTCCTGAGATATTTGGCTTTAAACACTTGAGCCCAGAGACCATGATCATCTTGATGCAGTCTCCAAGCATTTTTAGCCAGTAAGGCCTTATTCATCAAGGCAGCACTTTTTAGACCCAAACCACCAGTGGCTTTTGGATTACAAACAGTCTTCCAATTGACTAAGTGAACCTTGGCCTTATCATCAGTATGACCCCAAAGAAAGTTCCGGTTCAACTGGTCAAGCTTGTTACACACCGACATAGGCAATTGAGCAGTTTGCATAGTGTAGATAGGGATGGCTGAGGTGACAGATTGCACTAAGGTAATTCTGCCAGCCATGGATAGAGTGTGACTCTTCCAGGAAGAGAGCCTTTTCTGGACTTTATCAAGGATCTCATGATAAGTGTCTTTAGTAACTCTTTTATGGATAAGAGGAACTCCAAGGTACTTACCAAGACAATCGGTAAGGGGGGACCCACTAATGGTAGCAATAGAATGAGCCAAATCAGCAGAAACGTTAGGAGAGACACAAATAACAGACTTTTCAAAGCTCACCCTTTGGCCAGAGAGATGACAAAACTCATCCAAGCAGTTCTTCATTAAAAAAGCTTGATTAGTGGAAGCTTTACCAAACAAAATAAGGTCATCAGCAAAGAAAAGGTGGGAGATAAAGGGTCCACCCCGACTAACCTGAAGAGGCTTCCAGTCATGATCATGAATCTTCTTTTGGATGATATGAGAAAGCTTTTCCATGCATAAAACAAAGATGTAGGGAGAAAGAGGATCTCCTTGACGAATGCCACAAGTAGGAGAGAAAGCAGCTGTTAATTCACCATTAAGGATAGCTTTATAATCCACAGAGTTGATACATTGCATTATCAACTCAAGGAATCTGCCTCTCAAACCAATCTCCCACAACACATCTTTGATAAACCTCCAACTTAGACGATCATAAGCCTTGGAGAGATCAACTTTCCAGGCAATGAAGCCAGTTTTTCCTTTCGTCATTTTGAATTTATGCAAGACTTCCTGAGCAACAACAATATTATCAACAATTTGCCTTCCCGGAACGAAACTCACTTGGGTGGGGCTAACCAATTTGGACATAAGAGGTCTGAGCCTGGCAACGAGGATCTTGGAGACTACCTTGTAAAGGGTGTTACACAGACTAATAGGCCTCAGTTGAGACATAGTCACAGGTCTTTCAACTTTAGGGACCAAGGCAATTAGGGTAGAATTCAATTGGTCAGGAAGCGAGGCTGTAGCAAAACAATCCTTAATGAGGGAAGTAATGTCATTAGAACAAAGGTCCCAATAAGTTTGATAGAACACCGCAGGAAAGCCATCAGGACCAGGAGTTTTTAAGCCACCAATAGTAAACAAGCTATCTTTTATTTCAAAATCAGAGACAGGAGCATTCAACCCCACCAAAACAGTTTCATCAGGCTTCAGGAACAATTGCGGTAAGGTGGTCTTTGAACAGAATTTTTCGACTCCGCCTAACTCTCGTCAAATAATTTTGAATTATGCTATGGACTGGTTTACTGTTTGTAATCATACTCCTGATTCTGTTGTGATGCGTCTGATTCAGTTACATTGGATTGCTCCCAGGCATGGGATCTGTAAAATCAATACTGATGGTAGCAGGAAAACTGAAACGGGTTGTATTGGTGCTGGTGGTATCTTGAGAGACTCCACTGGCAAGTGGTTAAATGGTTTTTCTGTGAATCTTGGGGTTGGGACAATCCTAGAGGCTGAACTGTGGGGTGTTTTTTGGGGCCTCAAGTTGGCTTGGAATATGGGTTTCAGAGTTGTGGAAGTTGAATGTGATGCTAGCTCTGTGGTGGCCCTTCTTCAGAATGCTCCTATGTATGATCATCCTCTTTTTAGTCTTCTAAACTGCTGTCATCTGAAGCTTCATGATGACTGGACTTGCTCTCTTACCCATATCTACCGTGAGCAAAATCGTGCTGCTGATCTTCTGGCTACCAAAAGCTATGATCTCCCTCTTGGACCTCATATTTTTGACTCGGAGCCTGCCTTTCTTAGTACTGTCCTTGCTGCTGATACTAGCAATGTGGCTAGTCCTCGTTTAATTCCCTTATAGTTGCTGTTTCTTTTTTTGGGCGTTAGCCCTCCTTTGCACCAAAAAAAAAAAAGATAGTACACAGTGCAAACTAGGGATATGCATGGCCAAATTCATATATAAAATATTTTTTTAAAAAGATTTTTAGGTTCAATGGTCCTTAAACTTTGATCCAATTCACATTTTGGTCCCTCAATTTCCAAAATCGTTCCGTGATCTTTCAACTTCAATTTCGTTAGGACAATTGTTCCTAAACTTTTTTTTGTTAAATTTGAGCATGTGAATGGCACATGGTGTACTATTGAGGGTCAAAATTTGAAATTGCTTCCCTCCTGGGGTAAATTAAAAATATTCAGATGATGAAAGGAATATTCAAAAGTTTTTTTAGTTTTATTTTTTTTTGGATAAAAGGATTATTCATATGGTGAAAATTAAAAATAATACAAAAATACCATTTTGTGCATGCATTTAACAGGAAAAAAAATAAAATTGATGGCAAGACCAATTGTCCTAACGAAATTGAAGTTAAAGGATCACGAGAACGATTTTGGAAATTGAGAGACCAAAATGCAAATCGGGTCAAAATTCAGAGACTATTAGACCTAAAAACCCTCTATTTTAATTGGGAAGTGACTTCCACTCATCCTCTTACATGGCAAGGAAAGTTCTCACCCAAAATTTTCTCTTTTTTTAGACATGACAGCAAATGTTTTTCTTAATAAAAAAAAAAAATACAAGTAATATTCTAAATTATCCTAATATACCGAAATTGTGATAATGAACATTGGAGTGTAAATAGGCGAGCACCCTACCCGGATGTTGTCATGAAGTCAAGCAAAATTAAAAGAAACTATCAAGATGATGCTTTGCATATACCTAATAAGGAATTTGTTCCGACCTTCGGCCATACTTACAAAGTTGCATGTACCAGTAGTTGTTTTTCGGAGATGGTGGTCCAGTAATTGTTTTACTTTGTTCAATTTTGGAACGTAATTTTAAAAAAAACAATGAAAGGGTAAAATGGGGATGATGAAATGTGAATAAATGGTGAGTTAAATGATTGGACAGGTGTCAACATGAAATAGTAGGGACACCAAGGGAACACACAAAATGAGAACAGCAGATCAGGACTCCTGTTACTGTAAGCCAGAGAGTAAAGCTCCAAAAATTATAACTTATCTTGCACGCAAAGAGAATTCTTTACTTGGGACCCCAAAAAAAAAAAAAACTTGGGTGTGTTTTGATCAGATGAAGAACTTGAGTTTGCTCAGAGAGTCCTTTCTTGGTGGTGCAACCATGATGTGCCAAGTGTTGGCACATGATTAAGTTTTGCATTATTTCACATATCCCAGAGCTTTTCTAAGCTGTAGGATTTGAATATTTCTCAAAAGAGAACCTGCTTTAATCTGAAAGGGAATAAAATGAGGATGCTCAGTCATAAAAGTTGGGTTTTTTGTTCAAGCAAATTTGATTAATTTCACAACTGATTGACCCCAAATAGTGCTTGAAGAGAGCTGTCCCACAACTTTTTCTTGCAATGCAAGTTGCAAGTTGCAAGTTGGCAAGTTGCTTATATAAACGGCTCAAAGCCTCAAGTAATTGCAACTTATCAAAAACACATAAACACTAGCTAGCGCACGCTTACAAAAACCAGAGCCCAAATGGAGGAAATGGCATCAATCAACACAAAGCAAGAGATGGCAATGGAGAAGAAGAACCCAACTGCAATTGATGGGGTGGTCTTAGGCAAGGGCAACACAACAACATGTTGCAATAAAACAAAGCATGCATCTGTGATTCCACCAAAAAGGAGGTTAGTGAAAAAGATGGTGTTTGAGTCCATTGTCCAATCTGTGGCCTCTGCCAAGAATGACTGATACTATATGTCCTTGTTGTATTGATAGATATGTTTTCTTGTATCTACTTGTATAAATAAAGTTAAGTTTTAATTATTCGTTTCTAATTTGTTTCTTCCACTTCTTTTGTTGGTGGGTGATCGAAATCCATTGTTCAATTGATATAACGTGTAGAATTCGCGGGCTAACCATGTTCCTAATTCATGTATTGAAATAAAAAATATTCCGCCAACGGGGTCTAGCACCATGTAAAATGACATGTACTCTCTCAAGTTTGAAACTCCATAACACTTTGGTAGTGTGCATGTGTGAGAAGCCCCTCCTAATTTTTGCCAAAAAAAAATTGACAAATTTCCATAGACTAATTTAGGAGTATGACTTGGCTCCTTAAAATTGAGGAGGAGCTCTTCCTTAAAACCAATAGAGTTTTGACACTTGTCAAATTCAAACAACATTGACAAAGTTTCTTTTAACAAAGAATATTAAACAAAAATTGACAAGCGTCAAAACCACATAAATTAGAAGGAGGAGTTCCTCTTTAATTTTAAGGAGCCAAGTTTTTTCCTTAATTTAAGCATATGTCCGTTTAGCATGGGGCTGCAAATTTCAACTACTTGGTTATTAAGTTATTTAGCTAAATGAATATTAGCAAAAGAGAGAAGAAGAAAAAAGCTAGGTTCTTGGGAATTAAAATTGTGATTATTGGCATATGTGACCATCAAATGGTGTTCTTCTAAAGAAATATGATTCTTCTTTTATTTTTTCTTCTTTTCTAAAGCAAGCACACTTCTAACTTTGACGCGTGTCCCAAAGTGATGCATTTCCATTTTCCAACAAGCTTTCCTTGCATTTGATTCACATACTCGTACGGTTCTTGATACACGATTAAAAAGTAAATAAATTTCAATTACATGAAAATTATTAACAAAACTTTATGAGGATCAAGTAAATTCAAGTAGAATTAAGACCGTCATACATAAGATTAGCCAAGTTGGTTAGAGCGAATGTGCTCCCCACTCTGTACTCGAGTTTGAATTCTAATCTCCTGTAATTTATATTAGATTAAAGGTATAATATGGTTTGTAAAATAAATAAAAAAGAGTAAAATTAAGACCTGCAATTGTTATTAGAAATGAGAAAATGGAACACATGTATTTTTTGGGTGAGAGTAAACATGCTCTTAATAACTTCAATTACAAACTCCTTACTTAAGTCATGTAATTTGACTTGAAATTAATTGAAACTGGTAAATGCAATGGTAGAGAACATTTGTTCCAAAGCTAAGACCAAATGATTCCGCCCTTTTTTGTTTTGGTCAAAAGTCCCCCCAAAAAATAAGGAACAAATGATTCTGCGCTCTTAAGGCCCGTTCGCAGCTTCCTTTAGAGGATGCTGTTACTCTCCAAAAATATTAACTTATTCCGCACACAAGAGACAGTTGTTAATATTTCTCCCTTTCCATTCCATGAACCCAGCCTTGGGTGGGTTTTGATCAGATCAAGACCTTGGGTTTGCTTACAACACAAGTAATGTTTCTCTCCCCACCCAGTTTAATGGTGCCAAAGCCAAACTGCCAATAATGGCCCAACACAACAGAGCCACCGACCCTAGACTCTATTGTTCCTACACAGTTTTACCAAGCCAGAATCTCCACAAGTTGTCTGTCTATCCTAATGATTGTATTGTAGCAGATCCCATGGAGGAGTCAGACAGCACCATCATCTGGCCCACCACCAACCCTTTAAAGCGGCCCCCTCCCCCCACGGGGGGCGCCAAAAACCCCTTTTTCTTCTCTTTTTCTAGAAACATACCCCCCCACTATCTGTCTTAAGGTTCATAAATACATGTGTGGGTTGGTCAAGAACATTTGATTTCACAACTAAGTCCAAATCCAAATGGTGCTTTAGAGCACCTCCAGCGCAGCTGTTTTGCCCGGGCAGGAGGGGGCTAGGCCCAGCTTTTGGCTCCAGCACACAATGGCAAGACCAGGCAGTTGATGGGGTCCGCAAGCCTGGGCAGGTCCGAAGGCAAATCTTGCCTGGGCTCTTATCAACTAGAAAAAATTTAAAAAAATACCAAAATTTTCAGAATTTTTATATATATAAATACCTAATCCTATTTTTCACTTCTCATGCCAAAATTAATGGTTTAAGTATAAAAAATATAAAATAAATTAAAATGAATAGTAATTGTCTTTGCCCTTGCCATTTGGGGTGGAACCAAAAAAAATAAGGCTGATGAATAGTGTCAAACCTTACCTTGCCTTTGCCTTGTTGGGGTGAAGGTGCTCTTAAGAGTCAGCTACCCCCACAATAATCTTCCCTTGCAAGTTGCAACCTTTACTCTCTTTTTTTTTTGTGCCCTACCATTGTTTATATAAAGAGCTCCAAGCCTCAAATTCTTGCAACTTATCAAGCACATAAAAAGTGCATCACAATTACAAAGCAGATACCAAATTGGTGGTAAAACTGAGCAACCCAAGTGAGGAAATAGCATCTGTTTATACCATATTTGACCGGACTCTCTCAACTGAACACGTGGAGAGAATGACCCACAAAGCAGAAGCCCACATAACCTAACCCAGTCGTTGGAACTCTTAACCACCATCAGTTAGCCATTATAGAATTAATTAATGAATTAATTAATGGCTATGTTGGCCCTCTTGGAACAGAAAGTATAAATAACCAAATGAGTCCACAGATGGTCATGTATCAGAGTTTGCTGCTATATTCTTGAAAAAGGCCATGTATTAGTGTTTTCTAATTTGGTTCTTCATCTGCTTTTTTTCCTTTTTTATGTGGGTGATCAAAATCAATATCCCAATTGATACAATGTCCACTGTGGCTATCGACGTTCCTAGTTCAATTCCAAATTTGTTTCCAAAAAAAGGTTAGATTAATATGGGTTGCCAATTTCAACAACTTGAATTGTCTTTTAGCCAGTGAGAAGGCTATGATCGTCAAATGGTGTTCTTGTAAAGAAAGATTATTCTTCTTTTTCTTTTTTGTTTTCCCGTCTTTCATGTACTTTGACGCGTGCCCCAAAAGTGATGCATTTTCAACAAGCAGTTTTTGTCATTACTTGTATGGTAGGGTACAAGATTATAAAGTAAATTTCAAAATCAAATACATGCAAATTATTAACAAACTATACAGGTGTTCAGTAGTAAATTCAAGTAAAATTCAGCAATGCGATGCAAATGAAATTAGAAATGAGAGAACCGAAACTACATTGATGAAAAAGTGATCGCTCTTAACAACTTGAGTTACAAAGTTCTTATTTAAGTTACGTATGAAACTCGTAAGTACAGTGGTAGAGAACATTTATTCCACATCAAAGACAAGAATAGCACCTATGTGCTTAAAATATGTTATTGTCCAATGACCAATTTGTCTTTCTATGTTATGAGAATCAAGCATAATATATGAGAACATTTCTAGGAAAGGCAGACCCTGTGAAATATGGGGAAAATTAACAAAAACAAGATCGGGGTATCTTCCCCTTGGGCCTACAGAAAATCTAACATGACTGGAAACAGCTGGGAAGAAAAAGGACTAAAGGTCTTTCAATGATTTTTTTATTTTTATTTTAAGAAAAATGGTAGATTTTAATATTTTCCCCTTAATTTCTTAGATTGCCATATCCTCGGAAAATCTAGGTGACCTCAAGTCATAACCATTATGAGATGGTCCAGCATCTGGGCTAGCAAGTTATTTGTCTTCTTCTTTGCATGACTTTGAATTGACTAGCAAGGTCCACTGGTGCAGTCATGAAATCATCTCCTGGTATGAAAGCTTCAACACCTTTAATGGCTAATTTCTTTGGGGCCATCTTAGAATTAACACCACTATAAATCTGGCATGAAAGGTACTGCCATCTACAATGACAAGACTCTCAATTGCAAAATGAGCATGCAAACAATATATTTAATACAACCCTACAAAGATCTTTTGGTCCTTTTTGGATAGCTCAAGTCTATGTCGACCCCAAAGAAGAACATGGAAAATCGTTGCTTCCATTGTTTCAACTTTTAAGGTCATACAAGTCCTCTGCAACGCAAATCTCTTATACGTCATCGTGTCGTTATAACATATGCTTTGATTTTGTACAAACAATATCACTAACTATAATTATAGACCTTACTAAGTGCAGAATATGTTGTTTTATCATGATCTCTCGCAAGGAGTCTTCTTGATCTTTTATCTACTCTGAGTCAGCTGGACTTGATCTTGTATATATGTTTATTACTTGCTATCTTGTTGAAAATAATTTTCCAAATTAGTATGCAAGAACCTCTATTTTGAATGTATTCTTATTATAAATCTCTTGTATTTCCCGTATTTTATTGACATTCTACTTGTTCGAAAAAAAAACTTTGATTATAGACCTTAACTTAATGATTAGTGGGAACTTGAATATATATATATATATATATGCATTTCATTTGACTCTGGTCCACGCTCTTGTCGCATGTATTTAGAAAGAACAAAGTTGCACTTCCACAAATTAAATAAAAAGTTGTCACCTCCACATTATCTCTTGGAAGCTCATGTCCCTTCTCCACAGACTTTATTCAAACATGAATATAGGACCCAAATAGCTGATGGTGTCACTTAATGGTCAGCTGGGCCACAGTGTTTCCTTTGCCTCCCTTTGCTGTCTAGATTCCCCAAATGCTGTATATATATAGAACAGCTGCTCAAAGCCTGCATCACAATCTTGCAAACCCACCAACCACATAACTCTTGCACAACTAGAAGGAAGATAACCAAAGTGGTGGAAAAATCTGAAGCCAACACCGAGGAAATGAAGAAGAACCCAAGTAAAGAAGTGGTTGCAGGCAACAAAGAAACAAGCTTTAAACCGAAGATTTCAAATTTTGCAAGTGTAATTCCAGCAAAGAGGAGGTCAGTGAAGCGAATGATATTTGATTCCCTGGTCCAATCTATGGCCTCTTTTTTCCATCCTCTGTCCAAATCCAAGTCCAATGAGGCCGCAACCAAGAAGACCAATATCATATTTCCCAACCCATCATCATCCCAGAATTAATGCCTTTGTTCTCAATCTCAGCTAATGTTGTTTTTGTTGTCACCAAGACTCAATTGTTGCAGAAGATAATGTCTTAGTGGATATGTTTACTGGTTTCTAATTGTCTGTATTTGTCTTAATTAAAGTTTTCAATTATTTGATAAAACAAAATTGCCAGAGCCTTCATGCATGTATTGGCAATTAAGGGTAGATTAATCCTGTATATGCTAAAAGTTACGAATGTCTGAAACAGACAGTGAAAGTATAATTTTGTATGGTTTATTCTACTGCCTGGTTCATTTTTGTATGCATGTGTGAAGCAGATAGCGAAAGTATAACTACTGATGTTATGAAGAAGATAAAGCAGAGCTTGGTTTTATTAATACCCTTATTCATAATATAGTTAGAAATTTTATTAGTTGATCTCATATAATGTGCTTCTAAAGTGGACATCCATAAATTTTTAAAATTTAGAAACCAACCAAATTTTGGTTAGAATCGAATGGCTAAACCAATCAGAACACATTTAATTGGCTGGAACAAGTTTGGGTTATGATAGCAATATTCCTTGATTTCAAAACCAAAGCTCTTTTGAGCAAACTGAATGAGCTCCAATTTCACAACCGAAATCTCTTTGAGACAAATCAAAAGAACTTCACTCTAGTAAGAAAAGTTACAAAATTTATACAATGTCTCCATTAGAAGCTTCCTCAATTCTTATATATTCGAGCAAATCAAACTTTAACCTAAATTAATCCTAATTGAACTTTGACTTAAAATTATTCCTAACTCAATAGTAAAACGTGTGAAATGGTAAAATTAACATAAAAAATACAAATGAAGAAGATTGAGTTCAAAATGAGTATCCAATGAATTTGTTAGAGGATGATGTGTGCCCCTACCAAGATCTTTTGGATAGCTCCAAGTCAATGTCAACCCCAAAGAAGAAGAACACGGAAAATCTTTGCTTTCATTGTTTTTAGATCACATAAATCCTCTGCAAATCTTTGCTTTCATTACAAAAATCCTCTGCAAATCTTGTATGGTCTACCTTTTTAAATTATTAAGATTCAGATGGTTTTTTTTTTTTTTCAGATTAAATTCATTTGTTACTAGAAGGTGTAGACCTTTAGTATAAAAAGCACCTGAGGTCAAGCTTTTTGGGATTTACCCAATGAAGGTAAGTGCGTGTTAAAGGGTTGGAGAATTAACTTGGTTAACCCAAAAATGGGCTGGCTAATCTTATTCATGTACCAGTAATTTCAGGGAAATTGCAATGACATATTTATGTTGATAGATAACAAAGGAAGGCAAGCACATGAAAATTGCCATTTTTCATTCAAGTAGCTAGGGTTGCTAAGATTGTTTTGCCCTTATTATCACACAAGGCCTAGAAAGTGTAAGTCTCATGCCCAACAAAGTATATAACTTGCTTCTTACCGGAGCCCAAAATTGGCATGAATGGCCCAGTCTTCAACCATTTGTTTACCCAATTAGTCTTTAAAAAAGAAAATACAAGTGATAGTCTAAACTACAATAAGAAAGGGGGTTTCTCACACACATTACCAATGTGTCATGGAAGTTCGAACCTGAGACCACTTATCTATAAATCAATATTCTTTTTCACAGAGCTTAGATCCCGTTAGCCAGCTGGTCTTTTTTTTGGGTACTATTTTACCCAAGAGAAAAACCGAGACAACAGAAAGAGAAAGGAAATTGTTCCAAGCTTAGGCCATTCTTAGAAAGTGCTTTGCACTCTTTGCATGTACCTAAATAAGGGATTCTATATTTCTCTTCTTTGGTTGAATCACGTACCTAATAAGATTCACCCCTAAAACCAGTGGAACAAAATCTGATGAATGCTTTACAGTACATGCTGAAACTTGAAGCAGTGAAGTGCTTTCTTTCTTTTTTTTCTTTTCTTTAGAGGATGCTGTTACTGTAGCCAGAAAAGTAATCTCCAAAAATTATTCTGCACACGAGAGAAGAGACAGTTGTTTTACTCTAATACTTCTCCTTTTCCATTCCATAAACCCAACTTTGGGTGGGTTTTGCTCAACACAAGCAATGTTTCTCTCGGCACCCAGTTTAAAGGAACCAAAAGCCAAACTGCCAATAATGGCCCAACACGACAGAGCCACCGACCCTAGAATCTTTGTTCCTACACCGTTTAGAGGAAATGGGGAATGGAATTTTTAACTTTAAACCAAGCCAGAATCTCTACAAGTTCTTCCTCTCTATGGCTAGCCACCAATTATTGTGGTTGCAGATCCCATGGAAGAGACTCAAACCCCTTCAAGACCCTCTTTTTTTTTTTTCTTCTCTATCTTTTTCTAAAAACAGACCCTTAAAAACTTTTTACTGATAGGGATTAAAGGCAAGCATTGTTTCATACTGCTCATTCATGAGTTCATATAGATAATAGATTTATAGATTGGTCAAGCAAATTTGATTTCACAACTGAGTGACCCCAAATGATGCTTTAAAAGTGAGCTGCCCCACAAATTTTCCTTGCAAGTTGCAATCCCTTTTTGTGCTTATATAAACAGATTAAAGCCTCAAGTTCTTGCAACTTATCAAACACACATAAACACTACAGCACAAATACAAAGCAGAGAGAAAATTGGTGGTAAAACTGAGCAACCCAAGTGAGGAAATGGCATCAGTCATCCCAGAGCCAGAGAAGGCAATGAAGAAGAAGCCAAAAATTGCATCTGTGCTTCCAGCAAAGAGGAGGTCAGTGAAAAAGATGATGTTTGATTCCATTGTCCAATCTGTGGCCTTTTCTCTCCCTCCTCTCCCTTGTTCATCATCAAATGCCAAGAAGACTGATACCATATTTCCTTGTTCATCATAGGGTTAGATTAATGGCCATGTTGGCCATAGACTATTTGTGTTTTACAATCAATAATCAATAGAATTGTATAAATAACCAAATGAGTCAATCTGATGGTCATATATCAGAATTTACCCTAATATTATTAAAAGGGCAATGTATTTGACAGGTATGTTTTCTTCTCTCTACTTGTCTATGCTGTGTGCAACTAAAGTTTTAATTATTCATTTATAATTTGTTTCTTCCTCTTTCTTTTTTCTTTTTTTCTTTTATGTGAGCTATAGTTCACCCATTGTCAATAGGGTACAAAAGATAATCACGGCTATGATACTCCTCCAATCACAGCCCTAAGGACTCGAATCTAGCTAGCAGCAAACTAATGTCACCTCACTTTACTCTAGCGACTTTTTTACAAAAAGCCAAAAACCTCCTCTAGACAAATTTCTTATTTAAGTTAGGTATTTTGACATGAAATAAACAGGAACTAGTAAATGCAATGGTTGAGAACATCTATTTCACAATTAAGATCAAAATAACAGCTTACCTTTTGAAATCCTATGTGCTTAAAACAAGGTGCTCACTTTGGGAAATCCTGGTATGGTCTCAAACAAAGTTAAAGGACAAGGGCTATATATGCCAGCTTTTAATTGTATGGTTGGCAAACATAAGATGAAAACTTAGTATGTTATATTTATTTGTAAAGCAGAATATGTTACTGTCCAAATACTATTTTGTCTTTCTATGATATGGGAATCAAGCATGATTCTATGAGATTGGGGTATGTTCGCCCTGGGGCCTATAGAAAATCCAACATGACTGGAAATGGCTGGCATCTGCTGTACAGGAAGAAGAATGACTAAAAGACTTTTAATGATTTTATTTTTACTTTTTAAGAAAAATGCCAGTTTTCAAGATTTCCCCTTAATTTCTTAGATTGCTATATTCTTGGAAAGTGACTTCCAGTTGGTAACAATTATGAGATGGTCCAAGCATCTGTGGTCTAGCAATTTAGTCGGCTTCTTCTTCTCAATGCGAATGCTCCGATCTTCTGAAGATTTCCATATCTGTTCTAAAGCAGTCAAACAATTCATAATTCATGTTTTGACTTGGGTCCTGGGAATATTGCATGGCTTTCAGTAGTTGACTAGCTAGGTCCAGTTGTGTAGTCAATGCTCTCATGGTGTAAGAGTTTGGATTTAAGTTGTATTCCTTTGTGTAAATATTACAATATTTATAATTGCACAATAAAGATAAAAACAGTAAAAGCCTTGAATGGCAGTAAATACAAAATATTTGGAGAGCAAGTCATGACTATTGTGATTAAGAAGAATCTTCCTTGATGAGTGCGTGTGGCTTAACACATGGTATGAACGCATAAACTCCTTTAATTGCATTCAGAAGGAAGGAACATGCCTTGATTGTATTTTAGACTTATCTTTTTATCTTTTGGGTTTAAACATGTTGTTATTACTACTAGAAGGTGCAGACCTAAAAGTAGACTTTGGGTTTAAAGCACCTGAGGTCATGATTAGGGTTTACGCACCTAATATAATAGTTGTCGGATACAAAGAGAGGAATCCTTTGAGTTTAAAGAAAAAAATTAAACAAATCATCTTCTTCATTTTGGTGAAGAAACAAAGGAATCCTTTGCGTTTAACTAACTGATAAAAGAGAGGGATCCTGACTTACCTAATCTAGAATATCATAACGATGGAGCATGAATTTTCGATCCCTCAACCAAAAAAAAATAAAAATTCTAGGCAAGATATATACCATCTTTGCTTGACAAGTATGAGTAGAGGGTAGTATATAAGTGTTCAAGTTGTTTGCAGAATAACGTAATCTCATACTTTTTCGTCCCTTGTGTTTGTGAGTTAATTGGCCTTTCACGTCCGGTTTTGCATGACGAGTTGGATTGGATATGAGCCCTAATTTAGGGTGCTAATGAACTGTTAGATGAAAGTAAGTTTTGCTCCCACACATAATATCATCATTGTTAGTGGCGGAGACATGACTTCACATTAGAGGGGGCCTTCATAAAACTTGTCTTCTCTTCATAAATTAATTATCATGAATTTCATATTTTAAATTGGTTAAATACTAATTTCATCATCTACAGTAGCAAAGACTTAAAAATTAATCATTTATATTTTAACAGAGAAAAGAAATGAAAAAAAAAAATAGTTCATAAAGCACAATATTAAGATACCCAATTCATACATGAAAAAAAGGAGGAAAATAAAAATTTCACAAAGCTTTAAACAAAAGATGAAGAGAAAAAAAAGGTTAAAACTTTAGGAGTTTATATTGCAAATATAATAAACGTAACCTAGAGGATTTAAGGGGGGTCAAGAAATTTTATGGTTTATTTATAGACAAAAAGAACCTAATGTATTATTTTATTTTAGGGTAAATATCCTAAAACTAATCTAATATATTATAATATTAATTATACATCATATATAATATACAAATAAAAAAGATAAAAATGGAGTGGGGGGCCTGATCGGTCCCATGGTAGCTCCACCCTGATCATTGTCCAAATTTGAGCACATACTAGGAAAGATTACGTTTATTATATTACTACAATGACATTCATCTTGTTTCAACATTGGCAGCTCTCTTTCCCTTTATACTAGGAAAGAGCTAAGACCAGCTGCACACCTACTTTCCCTTTGGCTGTTGTTGCTGTGCAAAGTTTTGATCAATTGGTGTTGGACTTTCAATTACAATCCAAGCCAAAACACACAATTTGCCACCTCCCTCCACAGACTTTGAGAGTCGCACCACAATGACCCTGCCTAACCCACTCTAATACTGGTTGACCTTGACAATTCTTTGTGGTTATTTAGATCCTCTATTGTCTTTGATTATTATGATTATTAGTTTCTTTTCTTTTTTCTTTTTAGTGAAGATTATTAATTTAATTTATCCCTTTGTGTGAAAAAAGGTAAGTTAAATGTATTTTACTGGTATCATGTCATGTTTCAACTAAAAACATATGAAAATGAACTATCCACTATTTTGACTTCAACAATTCTCATGCTTGACTGTCATGTGTCTCACATGAATAACGAGGACAAAGACGCTCAAGGGAGCTAATAATGTTGACTTATGGAAGAAGACATAGGCAATGGCAAATCCATAGACAAAGATATAGTTTTATAATCTTCATTGTCCCACCCAAGCCTTTAATAAGAATTTTACTGCTAGGTAATTGAAGGCCACCAGTTTATTCTATTACTCTTTAGAGTTTAGGGTTTACACTCTTTCTCTGGTGGTAAAGGGTTCACTCTGTTTATCGTTTTGCGCTTTTATTTTATTATTTTATTATTTTAAAAAGGAAAAAATGTATATGCAGGTTGGCAAATTGGAATATACCTTGTAATTCTTAGCATGGGTGGGTTAATGGTGTGTCCCTAATGGTCAGCAGGCCCAGAATGTTTTCCTTGCCTCTTTTTGTTGTGTAGTTTCCCAAACATGTTATAAACAGCTGCTGAAACCCTCTCCATCACACTCACTCAACAAACACATAATCATACATTGCAGAATTTTAGAAGATAACCAAAGTGGTGGAAAAGCTGAACCCATCTGAAGAAATGAAAAGAAGAACCCAGGTAAGGAAGTGGTTGCAGCAGGCAACAAAAAAACATGCTTTAAACCAAAGACTTCAAATTTTGCGAGTGTGATTCCAGCAAAGAGGAGGTCCGTGAAGCGAATGATGTTTGATTCCATGGTTCAATCTATGGCCTCTTTTTTTCACTCTCTCTCCAACTCCAACTCCAACTCCAAGTCCATTGAGGCTACAACCAAGAACACCAATATCATATTTCGCGACCCATCCCAAAATTAATAATGTCTTTGTTCTCAATCTCAGGCTCAGCTATTGTTCTTGTTGTTGTTGTTGTCACCTAGCTAGACTCAATTAATCCATATAGATATGGTCATGTCTCAAAATAATTATCGTGTCATTTTGAAATTCTTGCAGTATATTAGGTCATGTCTTATGTGTATTCAATTAAGATTTTAATAGATTGTAATTACAAGATTATAATAGTGGACATGTTTACTGGTTTCTAATTGTCTGCACTTGTCTTAATTTAAGTGATTAATTATTTGACAAAACAAAATTAATTTCCAGAGCCGTCATGCATATGCACTGACAAATAAGGTTGTCAATTTTAACTATTTGAATAATCTACTAAGAAAGCTTACATTTGAGAGGTTATGAATATCTGCTACTATGAAAGTATGTTTATTTTGTCAAACTCTTATTGCACAGTTAATTTTTGTATGCAGTCAATGCTCTATATACTGCTATTAGCAATACATTTATTCATAATATTATATAAATTTTACTAGTTGAATTACATAGTGAGCGTCCCAAGTGGACATCCATACATTTAGAAACCAACCGAAATTTTGTTCCATTAGAATTGAAGGGCTAAACCGATCGGAACCCATTTATTTGGCTGGAAGAAGATTTTCTTTTGATAGCAAAGTAAACTGAATGAGCTTCAATTTCACAACCGAATTCTTTTTTAGCCAACCAAAAGAATCTCAATTTGGTTGGAAAAGTTACAAAATTTATGCCATGTCCGCATTAGAAGCTACCTCACCTCAGTCTTATACATTGGAAGAGATTGAACTTTAACCCATTTTTAATCATAACTCATTATAGGTGATTTTGTGAACATGGTAAAATCAACGGAAAGAGAAGATTGAGTATGTTCTATTGAGGTCTACATAAAATCTGGCATATACAAGACAAGGCTCTGCAGTTCAAAACGAGTATCCAATCAATTTGTTCAAGGATGATGTGTCCCCTCCCAAGATCTTTTGGATAGTTCAAAGTCCATGTCAAACGTACCCCAAAGATGAAGAACACAGAAAATCTTTGCTTTCATTGTTTTAAGATCTCATAAATCCTTTGCAAATGTTTGCTTTCATTGTTTTATGTACGGTCACACAAATCCTCTGCAAATCTTTTACTAGATTGCTAATTCACTATGCGGATCGATGCTTTGACTTTGTACAAATTTCCTTTTCTATTCTAATAAAAGTTGGATATTTTGTTGATACAAGGTCTGTGGGTTATGGCTCAATGTGGAAGTGTTTATGAGGAATGATAATGAGAGGATGAAAGATTGCTTCAAGGCACGTAAGATTTACGCTATCTTTCATATTTTATTTGCTTACACTGCTTGTGTGTGAAGGGAATATGCAAATAAGTAATGTGGATACAATGAAGCCTAGCCTATAGCTATGTGTTTGTCAATATCTTGCGCAACCAAAGGCAAACCCCAAACATGCTTTAGAATTTAAAAGGATACTCAAGAATTACTAGAGCTTAAATCTGCAGAATATAACCTCTAGCGGTTTTAACTTTTGTGAAACTAGATGGAGAAGAGTTAGCATTGAATTGTATGATACTTGGATGATTAGGGGCGGGGTTTGGCATGAGCAAAGTCAGCGACTGGGCCCCACATTAAATATTAATTTACATTAATATGTTGTTGGTTTTTTTTTTTTTGGGTCTGAACCACGAGGTGGTCCTGGATGGGCCCCAACTATGAGTGGCACCTTTAAGCTTTAACCACAACCCAGACTAATTCCTGCTCACACCTAGTCGGCCCTTAAGAGGTAAAGTGCTGGCCAAAGAGGTGACTCCATACGAGAGCAGAGATTGAACCCCTGACCTCTCTTAAGGAATGAGAGTGCCGAACCACTCACACCAACCACCTTGGTTCCATTAATATGTTGTTTTAGCTTAGTAATGATATTAATTTAATAGCATTAATATTCACATTTCATTTGTCTTTCAGTACAAAATAAGGAAAGTTGAGCCCCATAATAAATATTATTTTATTAATGTGAGTTTATTATATTGGTATGGATTGCTGTGTGGCTTCTCCTGTTTTAATAGGATAATTGATTTTCCTATTCCTATTTAATATTGATTTTCATGTTGCCCAATATAAGAGGCCTCTAACATACAACTTTGTATGCAATTTTCTTTCAAGTCGCATGTATCTTAATTTTTTTTCAAGCTTCAGCCTTCAACCACTCAACTCTCTCTCTCTCTCTCTCTCTCTCTGATTTTCTTTTTCTTATATTGTGTAATTTTTTTTCTTGGTTATTGATAATTAGCAATTTGATGATCACAAGATTTTGATTATATAGTTTAATTCTTTTTTATAATTTTTCGTTGAAGACTTTATTTTAGGAGACCCTCTTGTTGTTTTGGCATAGAGCCCCTAAAATTTCAGAGCCGCATCTACTTGGATGTCTTTGTTGCAGACAGTGGGGAATCCAGAATTCAAAAGCCAAGTAGGCGAAACTTACCTTAAAAACTCGACGGTACGAGTGAATTTTATGCATAAAAATAAAAAATATACACCTAATCAGGGGGACGTAATGAGCCTTACCCTCAAATATGCATAATCCTTTACGCAGCCAACCAATTTGCTCAAGGGAGAAGAAGTGGGGACCGTCAATTGAAATCAATTGGGTTTGCTTTGCTCTTTTTATTTTTTTGAAGTATAATATAAGTGGGCATGGCCCATGGGGTTGGAGTGGAGAATGTCGGCTGGGCTGGAGCATTTGAGTTGATATTGCTTTTATTGTTTTTGTTAAATGAGAAAGTTTGAGTGGGCTGGGCTATTGTTTTTGTTAAGGGGGGGAAACATTTGAGTTGGTTGGCGTTGAGTAAGCAGAAGAGATATAATTGAGTAGGCAGAAGAGATATAATTGTATTAAGTATTGGGTAATATTTGGTTTGGCAAAAAATGGAGTAGGCGGCTGCCTACCCTGCCCTTAGGGTAGGACCGCCCGTGGTTGCAGAGAAGCCTCCTCTATTTATAGAGGAGTTTGTGTCTTTTCTGAATAAGAATGTGTCTCTGTGTTCAAAATTATGTATATGAAGTGTCCCTTATATGTAAACTAGCTCAACAACCTGAAACTAAAACCAACATCCTCCAGATGACAATGTGATTTTAAACATTCCAAAACCCTAAAAATCAAAGTGGTTTTAACTACAAGCAAGCACAGTATCAACTTACAAAAATAACTAGATGATTCTATTTCTGTTATCAACCCATGTGGACATAACAATGTGATATCCAATTCTAGCACCTGACAAAGCCAAAAAGATCAAGAAACTAAAGAAAACAAGTAAAGATATACTTTTGAGAAACAAAGCTTTTCGGACCCAAAAAAAAAAAAAATTTGAATTCCAGAAGAAAAACAAAAAAACAACCAACTCAATGTAATTCAATTCCCAGAAACATGTATTTTTATCATAAATCTCCACACACAAAAACCAATTAAAAACTCAATTTCTTGAAAACAAAAAGTATAAAAATGCAAGGAGCTTACCATTAGGTAAGGGTTGCTACATGAGGGAGTTGGGGCCAGGATCCTTGTCCAAAACCATGTTGTCGACCACGGGCCAAAGACAGAGCAATCAGAGAGACCAATAACACAAGGCGGAGGACACCCGACGCCACTGTACACCACCACCAGTCAATGAAACTCCTCCAATTTGTAATTCAACGAAAGAACCAATTCAATCCAATGTTGAGGAGACAGAGAAAGAAGAAAGGGAAGAGAACTGGTTTTTTTAAGGAATAACAATGATTATTAAAGGGCATTTGCTTTAATTAATTATTAAATTGTATTTTAGGAATAATAGTGGGTGGAAAGATAAGATTGGGTTTTTCCCAAATTGATATGATAGGTGGAAAGATAATGTGTGTGAAAAAATAGGACACGGGTGGAAATAACAGCACTCTTACTTAAAGGTTTAGAATGGAAATAGGGCAATATTATGTAAAATCAAAAATAAAACAAAGCAAATGGGTGGCCGGAGGTTTCAAATCTAACCCCAAGTCCAACCCAATCTTAGAACATGCCGGACTAAACAAGCCTAACTATCTAGCCGGGCCGAACTTTAACCCATCAGATACTCCCTAAATAAAGTATTGAAGTGCCAGGTGGCGCAACAAAATTATTTTGCAGCTTCCTTTAGATGGATGCTGTTACTGTAGCCAGAAAAGTATGCTCCAAAAATTAGAACTTATTCTGCACACAAGAGACAGTTGTTTTACTCTAATATTTCTCCTTTTCCATTCCATAAACCCAACCTTCATGACCTTGGGTGGGTTTTGATCAGATTCAGAACTTGGGTTTTGCTCACAACACAACAGAGCCACCAACCCTAGAATCTTTGTTCCTACACCGTATAGAGGAAATGGCATCCTCTTTTAACTTTAAACCAAGCCAGAGTCTCCACAATTTCTTCTTCGTCACGTCTCTATGACTATACCAATGATTGTGGTTGCAGATCCCATGAAGACAGATCCCATCAAAACCCCTCCTTTTTTTTTCTTCTCTGTCTATTTTCTAAAAACAGACCCCTAAAAACTTTTTACTGATAGGGAATAAAGGCAAGCATAGGTTTCAAAAGTTTTTACTGATAGGGAATAAAGGCAAGCATAGTTTCATACTGCTCATTCATAAGTTGATATAGATGTATATATGGATTGGTCAATCAAATTTGATGCTTCAAAACTGAGCTGCCCCACAAATTTTACCTGCAAGTTGCAACCCCTTTTTTGTGCTTAATATAAAGAGCTTAAAGCCTCAAGTTTTTGCAACTTATCAAACACATAAACACTACAGCACAAATACAAAACAGAGAGCAAATTGGTGGTAAAACTGAGCAACTCAAGTAAGGAAAATGTCATCAGTCAACCCAGAGCCAGAGAAGGCAATGAAGAAGAAGCCAAAGATTGCATCTGTGTTTCCAGCAAAGAGGACGTCAGTGAAAAAGATGATGTTTGATTCCATTGTCCAATCTGTGTCCTCTTCTCTCCCTCCTCTCCCCTGTTCATCAGATCCCAACAAGACTGATACCATATCATAGGACTAATTGTGTGTTTTACAATCAAAAATCAATAGAATTGTATATATACCAAATAAGTCCTTGCGATGGTCATGTATCAGAATTTGCCCTAATATTATTAAAAAGGGCATGTAATGTTTTCTTGTCTATGCTGTGTGTAACGAGAGTTTTAATTATTCATTTCTAATCAATTGCCCAATTGATATATAATGTTCCTAATTTATGTATTCAAATCGAAAATTTTTGAGGTATTAATTCATGCATGTGGTTGCCAATTTCAACTACTTGGTTATTAAAGCTATTTATTTATCTAAAAAAGAATATTAGCAAAAGAGAGGGAGGGGGGAAAGGTTTAGGTTCGGTTCTTTGGAAATTAAAAAGATGATTATTAATTTATTAGCATCTGCTGGGACCGTCAAATGTTAGAAATATTATGAGTGGTGATTTCCCCACTCCAATTTTATCCATTTACACTCCATTTTATAACTAAAAAAGAAGTGTAAGTGGATAAAATTGGAGTGGGGAAATCATTACTCAATATTATTCGTCTTCTTTTTTATTCTAACGCAAGTACACTTTCTTGCAACAAAAAAGAAAGTACGCTTCTACCTTTGACGCGTGTCCCCAAACTAAGTGATGCATTTCCAACAACCTTTCCTTTTGGTTGGGTACCGTACGAGATTAAGGTTTCCTTTTTTTTTTCTTTCTTTTTTTAAATAAAAGACGATATAGAAGTTTATTAGAGCAGACGGACAAAAAGAATACATAGGAAAAAGATGGTGAGGGGAGCCATTTCAAGCAATATGGAATACATGGGCAAAAATTTCTTAGCGTCTTAAGCTAGTCAAAAAACTAAAACGATCTGAAGAATATTGAATGCGTAAATTTTAAATACATGCAATTATTAACAAATTATATGATATTAAGTAAGTTCACGTAAAATTAAGACTTGCAATCCATATTAGAAATGAAATAATTGAACACGATTATTGGCGAAAGTGAAAGCTATTGATAAATTGAATTATAAATTTCTTACTTAAATATTTTGACGTAAAGTAAACTAGAACTCGTAAATACATTGATTGACAACATTTAAGATCAAAATAACAACTTACCCCTACCCTTTAGAAAACCTATGTGCTTAAAACAAGGTGCTCACTTTGGGAAATCCTGGTATGGTCTCAAACAAAGTAAAATATATATGACAGGTTTTAATTGTATGGTTTGTTGGCAAACATGAGATGAAAACTTAGTATGGTATATTTATTTGTGAAGCAAGCAGAATATGTTACTGTCCAAATACTATTTTGTCTTTCTATGATATGGGAATCAAGCATGATTCTATGAGATTGGGGTATGTTCCCCTGGGGCCTACAGAAAATCCAACATGACTGGAAATGACTGGCATCTGCTGTACAGGAAGAAGAATGACTAAAAGACTTTTAATTATTTTATTTTTACTTTTTAAGAAAAATGACAGTTTTCAAGATTTCCCCTTAATTTCTTAGATTGCTATATTCTTGGAAAGTGACTTCCAGTTGGTAACAATTATGAGATGGTCCAAGCATCTGTGGGCTAGCAATTTAGTCGTCTTCTTCTTCTCAATGCGAATGCTCTGATCTTCTGAAGATTTCCATGTCTGTTCTAAACCAGTCAAACAATTTAATAATTCATGTGGACTTGGGTCCTGGGAATATTGCATGGCTTTTTTTTTTGGGCTTGTCCAATATAGGTCCCTACGATTTCTATTTCCTAGACATATACCGATCATTCTATAAATCTATGTGTAAAACCCAATTTCAAACTTAAATGACCAGTAAGATATAAAAGGTCGTAGTATTCCTATGTTTTTACATCATTGCCATCATATTTCATATTTTATTTATAATTAATTCCAAGCATTTCATTAACTGCTACAATTGTAATTAAAACTCCCTATTAATAGCATATCAATCACCCCATTTCTTTTGGTTGCCATTCCCTCTAACATATCGCCCCCTAAAATTGCAAACCAAAAATATATATATGTAAATTACATGTCTAATAATGTACATATGAAAAATATAAATATAAATATATAGGTATATTATTTACCAATTTTTTTAAAAAAAAATAGGTCAGTTACTTTGTAATTGATATTTCCGTACATTTTTCATAAATTAAAAATAGATACACAATAATTTATAGAAAATAGGTGCGTTGTATAATTGAAATTTATACACATTTTTTTATAAATTAAAAATAGGTACATTATACTAGGTAAATTGTTTTACTAGGTAGTTGCGTTGTATAATTGAAATTTATGCACATTTTTTATAAATTAAAAATAGGTACATTATTTAGAAGAAAAAAAATAAGTTCATTATATACAGGTAAATTGTTTTACTAGGTATACATTATTAGAGAGAAAAAAAATAGGTACATTATTTAGAGAAAAAAATAGATACAAAATTTAGCGAAAAAATAGGTTCTATATACTAGGTAAATTGTTTTACTAGGTACATTATTAGAGAAAAAAAAAATAGATACATTATTTGGAGAGAAAAAATAGGTTCATTTAAAAAAAAAAATTGTTTTCATAAAACAAACAATAAAAAGATGATCAAATTATTTTTCATAAAACAAGTAATAGGTGCTTTATTTAGAGAAAAAAAGAGTACATTATTTAGAGAAAAAATAGGTTCATTTAAAAAAAAAAAAATTCAAAAAACAAACAATAAATAGATTATCAAATTATTTTTCAACATAATTAAAATGTACACTATTATTCATAAAACTATAATAAAATGGATTACTAGTCGTATAATTCATAAAAGGAAAACAACATTAATTTCTAAATTCAACATTGAATTTAAATTACTAATACGTTAAATAGATTACTAGTCGTAATTCATAAAAGGAAAACAACATTAATTCAAAAATAGATTACTAGTCGTAAAATACATTACTAATATGTTAAATAGATTACTAGTCATAATTCATAAAAGGAAAACAACCTTAATTCAAAAATAGATTACTAGTGGTAAAATACATTACTAATACGTTAATGTTGAATTTAATATTTAATTTCAAATAAGTTTCCAAATTAATTCCTACATCCATTACAACCATTTGGTGATCTTTCCAAATTCAACGTGTGTTATTAATTACACCCCCAATAACACATTAAGTCATAAATATGGGTAGTTTTGGAATCCGAAAAATATAATAAATCAGATTTTTAGTTATATTAGGTAACTTGCTTAGTTGGATCCTAGTCATCGGGTATTATTTGAAAAAATTGGGTATTTTAAATAGAAAACTAAAGGAAAGGGTTGTAGGTGATTTAAAAAGAATTTTATGGGTCTAAGCTAAATTTACTATTTTTTTTTTTTAGGTAAAATATTGCATGGCTTTCAGTTGACTAGCTAGGTCCAGTCGTGCAGTCAATGCTCTCATGGTCTGAATGCATGCAGTGACAGACCCATATAGGCGCAAGGCTGCATCTCCTCTTACTGGAAAATTCTGTGGAAAATTCTGTGGAGAGGCCGGACGCCGGAGTATGCCCTTCTTATCTGAGATGTGTTGCAAGGCCTTTCAAACGAGGAAGATGACTTGGGTTTTTTTCATTTTTCTGCAGTGCAAACAACGTCGTCTTCGCATTGCTTTTGTTTCCTTTTAATGAAACGCGCAGTATTGATGCAATTATGCCTTTGGCAAATTACTACTTTAACCTTTTTATTATGCTCCAACTAAAAAAACCTTTGTATTATTATCCCATGATCAATTAACAAATCTCTCAGAGCTTTCTCCGGTGCAAATTTAAGTATTCATAACGTCTTGAAGATGACAATTAGTATTTATATTTGATTATATTAAACTGGTGTACAAGGACGAGGTTATGAAGTCCAAAATGAGTATCCAATCAATCCTTCATTGTTTATATCATATAAATCGTCTGGAAAAATCCTTGGGCTTATATTTTAATGGGGTTGCTTTGATTTTGTACAAAGTTTCCTTCCTCCATTTTAATAAAACATATAAAATAATATCACTATGATTATATGCCTCCTTTAATTAATGATTAGTGCGGGGACTTGAATATAACATGAATTTCATTTGACTCAGGTCCACTCTTGTCATTCCATGAATGAATACATGAATTCAAAATGAACAAAATTGCACTGTAATTCCTCAAATTACCGAAAAAAAAAAACGTGAATTGGGAAAAGCACTAGAGCATCCACACGGTGAGCTGCAAAATTTAACATGTGGTTACTACTTCTAGAAGGTGTAGACTTAAAAGTAGGCTTTGGGTCTAAAAGCACTTGAGGTCATGATTAGAGGGTTTACCCACCCAAAATAATAAGGTAGTTGTAAAAAGATAAACCTGGTTCATTGTCTAGGCTTTGCAAATTTTCTTTTGTTATTCTTGTCTCGCCTTCCTTCTTTGCCCCTCCCCTCCCATTTCCCCTTTATCTTACTTTATTATTTTGTTTTGTGGTGTGGAAGTAGTCGTCGTGAAACACTGACGTCGCCGTCTTTTAACCCACATGCACAAGAATTTGACTCAAGTTATCATTCTTCAACATAGGTTTTAGAGCTGCAATGACGGGAATATGTTGGGTTGCGATGGGTTCATGTTTAGTCAGTATGACACTATAGCCTTAGCCGGTATGACGCTATTTCTCTCTTTAGGTTGCTCGTGAGGATGTAGAGCGGTGGTCCTTCTTTGTTTGTTTGTTTAATAATTTTCGACTTTCGATACGAATTTGTCATTTATGCCGTTGCGCTGTGGATTTGAATTGTAAGTTGTAGGGGTTTTTTTTTTCCAGCAGCCAGATGAATGGGCTTGGGTTGCTGTAAAGGATGAATAGATGAGATTGCCCCTGTTTCTAAGTTCAAAGACGGGGCTCCAAGAGAGTTTTGAAAGGAGTAGTGGCAACCTTAGAAAACACCTTGAATTCTTTCCACCAATACACCAGATGATCGTGAAAAAACTAGTGACAGTATGGCTTGAGGAGCTTGTGGTATGGGAGCTAAGCCTTCACAAGTTTAGCAATTTGAGAGAGAGATAAAAGCATGAATTCCTTTCAGGAGGAAAAGGTTCAGGGTGGAGAAAGGAAGATTAGGAGGACTTCTATCTCAGAAAGAGAGAAAACAACGATGGAAATAGAAGATGGGGTGTCTAGAGTAAATTTCAGTTTGCTTGACAAAGCTTGGTCGTGCTCTGGAATGGTGTGTTTTTCTAGGTAGAGGAAGCTCTCTTTTATAGGCATTTGGAACCCTAATTTCGTCGATCCTCCATTTCCACTTTTCCTTTGCTTCTTTCCAATTACCCCCTTCTTGTGAAATCTCTTCAACCAAAGTGCCTGGGTTAAAGGTTTTTTTGGGGTTCCAAGGTTTTATGCGGCTGGACCTCCTCATAGGGATGAGGCACCACCTTCTTTCTCCCTTGGTTTTCAAATTAGAGTTTGCAGAGGAAAAAGAGAATGGATAGAGTCGTTTGTCCAATGGGTATTCCCCCTACACATATGGATTTCCTTTGGTTCTTGCAATGGCTTCTTGTTGGCTGTTTATGGAGCTTTGTCAAGGGTGGAATACGATGCCAGATTTTTAACAAGGATCTGGGCTGGGCTTTGTTCACAGGTATTGGGTTATTGGTACTCTCTTTTCCAGCGGCTTGTGTGTTTTCGTTAAGCTGCTGGAAGTAGCCTATTTGCTTTGGGTGTTTTAATTAACGTGGGATTGCCTAAGTGCTACAGCAGTCTATGAAATGTTCTCCTAAGGCATTGGATCCCATTTTTCCCTCTCTCATGCTAACCCATGTATTTGGACCCGGGGAATGGGCTTGAGTTTTAGTGCTCCCGGCCTAAAACTTTCATTCCTTGGACCTTCAATGGGCCCTACGAATGCTTGTACCCATCCATACCACAACCTTCTCAGCAAGCCCCGGGTAATTACGTGGCTTGGGCCCACTTGAGCTTGTAGCATGGCTTGACGGCATTGCGTGTTTATTTATCGTGCTTATGCTTGAGTTTTATTGCGCCATAATAAGCCATGATCGGATCAAATAGCATTGGATAGGTTGGTGAGCGTGAATTTATAAAGCCGATGCATTTTTGGCCCTTTCGCGTATGCTTGCTTACTTGACACATGACCCACGACTTATGTAGGTGTGTCCTACAATTTCTCTTTATGCCCCGATTGGGCTTCTTTTGCGATTAATTATTTGTGCTGGGCCAAGAATAAGCTTGGGCCTAGCCCTTGGATTTTTGGGCCTCAACATAAGTTTAAGTAGGCGTGTTTTTTGTTGCTGAATAAGGGATTTTAATCAGTTTGGGGGTTGTGCGTGATTCTCTACATATTAATTCAACTTGTTGTTGCGTTTGGTCACTGGAGAAGATTTATCCATATTTGGAACCATAGTGGCTTTGTACTTGTTTATGTTCCTCTTATCAATAAAATATTATCGCTCTTTATAATCAATAAACAAATCTTCTTTTGGTAAAGAAAAATGTTTAAGTATAAAAAAACTCTAGCCGCTCTCTTCCTTTATAAGTCCCAAAGGAAAACTATATAGAATGGGGGAGGAGGAAGAAGCATCATTGCCCCTCCTCCTCCTCCTCCTCCTCCTCCTCCTCTCTTCTCGTATTTTCCTTCGGGTTATTGAATAAGTCCTGGGCGGTTTTGAATAAGAAGCCCCTTGTGAATATTTTTTCTGAGCCATGCTCATATTGAAGTTTCCCATCACCCCTTTAGGCTATGTTTTCAATCAAATCCTTTTCCCAAAACCCGCTATCTAACATTGCTCATGTTCTCTAAATTTGGTTCATTTAGGCTCAAGGGTTGCTTTAGGGTTTCAGTCATGTTAGGTTTGTGGGTTTTGTTTGGGATTATGGTCAATTGTGGTGATGTGGGCTTGTATTTTTAGTGCGGCTTGTGTTCGCTTTAGTTTAGTTTTTAACATGTTAGTGTGTTGCCCTATTGGGATTGATACTTTAGATGTCATGTTGATGTCTTTGATTGTATTGTTGAAGTTTATCTAATAAAGCTTATCTTTAATAAATTTAAATTTAAAATTAAAACTAACTGATATAGAGAGAAGGATCCTAACTTATCTAATCTAGAACTTTTATAATGATGAAGCATGAATTTTCGATCCTTCAACAAAAAAAAAAGTTTATATTCTAAGCAAGATATATACCATCTTTGCTTGACAAGTATGAGTAGACGGTAGTATATATGTGTTCAAGTTGTTTGCAGGATAACGAGAAATTGTAGAATGGTACAGTGTCGCCATATAAGCTGGTGATATTTCCACTCAAAATTCTCCAAATGTATAATTTATTGACAATTGGACTCACCACTCATTTTTACTCTTAAAAAATAAAATTAAAGAGGATAAAAAAACTTTAGAAAATGAAAAAGAAAACCCCCCCAAAAACCACATGCTTCATTGACGAACCCCCCACCCACACCCACACCCACACCCACACCCAAGGGCGGACCCAGAAAATTTTACAGGGGTGGATTAGTATTTTTTAATGGGAGATCCATTATATTACCTTTTTTTTCTTTAGGTTTACATGGTTTTTTTGATGAGGGGTTTACATGGTTAATTGGCTACAGGCTATAGGTTTTTTTTATATGTAAAAAAAATGAGTGGTAGCAACTATTCTTCAATTAACAATTTTTAAATTTGATGGGAGTACACATAGACGTAGGGAGTGCAGTCATCTAGATCTACAATTGCACAATCACAAGCTACAAGAATTCAATAAAACCTAGAGACAACTAGACTATATAAAAGCAGAGATCAAGTAATGAATAGATTAAATTAGAAAAATGACAAGTCATCAATAAAATCATAGCAAATAAGAAAAAAATTCCCAAAATTTAACACCCAAACTCTAAATCATAAAAGACTAACAATAACAATTGAAATTGGAAATTAAACAAAAAGTAAGTGAGAAACTTACTAATATTAAAGAACCCATTGGATATAGGTTGATACAATTTTAAAGAGGAGGAGACCTACTACTTCTAAGCTCTCAAGTTCAAATACAAAGTTATAGCTTACATGGGTGGGTAATAGAAAAACATGATTTTTGATGTGTGTGGGTGCCTCTAGAGATGAAATCTTACGGTTGTGATAGGCTAAATTCAACAACAAGGGGTGGACTATTTTTAATTAACTCGGGTTTAACTTATAAAATTAATATTAAATTATTTTCACCTCCAAATTTAGCACTAGGCTGGAGCCCACTCTAGCCATGCCTAGATCCGTCCTTGCCCACACCCACCATCTACCATGACTACTGCGTCACTCTTTCATAATTAATAGAAAATTTTTGATTCGGCTATTTATACATGTTGAATGCTATGCAACCAAGATTGGATTCCTATTCACCTACCTTATTTGCTTTTTTCTGTCAAACATCTCAATCGCCATATATCTTGTAGGACTTTGGAAACTTATCATATTCCTCAAAACCTTCGTATGAAATTATTGGATGAGGGAAAATAACTCTGAATTTAGCTCAAAGTTGAGAATTTAAGAGGGAAAATTGACAAATCTCTTGTTTGGCAACTTAATAGCGGAATTTATTAAATGATGAGGATAGGCTTCATTCCACAATTTCCATAGTGTCATTTACAAAATTCTGTCATTTACATAATCAACATACATAAATCCAAACACTGAAATCTTCAATTGCGATAAATCGAAATGATGAAAATCTAAATTCCGTTATTTTAGAATTCTATGCAATTTTCATTTTCTTCATCCAAACGGAATGTTAAAGATCATAAACCCACCCCCATCAAATCTACAATCTAAACCCCTTGAACCCTAAACCCATAATAGAGAGGGGAGGGAGTGAGACTTTTTTTTTAAAATTATAATTAAAAAAATGATGGGCAGCCATGGCAGAAAGTGGGGAGGAGGGGCTTTGGCGGCAAGCTCAGGTAAAGTGGTTGTTGGGGATTTTCATTATTATTGAGTTTTTTTTTTCTTTTCATGGTTTTAAATTAAAAGATTGAACTTTAAAATCCAACTGTATAAAAAAAAAAATCTTTAAAAAGTTATACACATGTTAAATTTTGAATGGAAGTATCACCAGATGACGTGGTTGTGTTTATGAGTTAATTGGCCTTTTCCGTCCATTTTTACAGGACGAGTTGGATTGGACATGAGCTCTTGCCGTTGTTTAATGGTGGATTAAGTGTGTCAAGTAATGAGATTCTGGTATTGGACGTAAGTCCAAAATAACTAAAACTCAATAATAATAGGTGTATGTCATGTTGCTTCACTGCCCCTAAGGAACTGTTTTCTTGACGAGGACTAAGTTTTACTCCCAGACGTAATATCATCGTTGTCCAAATTTGTGCACATACTAATTGTTCACACTAGGTAAGATTACTGCAAATGCATATATATTATCTTGGTTCAACATTGGCATCTCTCGTTCCCTTTATTCGAAAGAGCTAAAGACCAGCGGCACACCTTCTTTCCCCTTTGGCTGTTGTTGCTGTGCAAAGTTTTGATCAATTGGTGTTGGCCTTTCAATTACAATCCAAGCCAAAACACACACAATTTGCCACCTCCTCATTGTCTCTTGGAAGCTTTTTTTGTCCCTTCTCCACAGACTTTGAGAGTCGCGCCACAATGTACCTACCTAATCCACTCTAATACCATGATCGGTTGACAATTCTTTGTGGTTACTAAGATCCTCTATTGTCTTTGATTATTATTATTATGATTAGTTTTTTTTTCTTTTTTTCTTTTTGGTGAAGATTATTAATTTAATTTCTTTCTTTATGTGAAAAAAGTAAGTTAAATGTATTTATTGGTATTATGTCATGTCTTAATTATTTTGACTCCAAACTTTCCGTGTTACACATGAATGACGAGGACGCATACGCGCAAGAGCTAAGAATACTTTCTCCTAGAAGAAGACACGGACAATGTCAAATCCATGGCCCGCCCAAGCCTTTAATATAAGACTTATACTGCTAGGTAATTGAAGGCCACCAGGCAAATGACCCATCCAACCCTTAAAAAGACCTTAATTTGTACAGTCATGCGATTTACACAGTTTACATATTATGTTTACACTCTCAGTTTATCGTTTTGAGCTTTTATTTTATTATAGAAACAAAATATGCACGATGAAAAATTGGAATAGGATTACTTTTTCTACATTGTAATTCTTAGCAAGGGTGGGTGGGTTAAGGGTGTGTCCCTAATGGTCAGCCGGTCCACAATGTTTCCTTGCTTCCTTTTGTTGTGTAGTTTCCTAAAAATGCTCTATATAAACAGTTGCTGAAAGCCTCCATCACATTCTTGCAAACTCAACAACCACATAACCATAATCCATTGCAGAATTTTAGAAGATAACCAAAGTGGTGGAAAAGCTGAACCCATCTGAGGAAATGAAGAAGAACCCAAGTAAGGAAGTGGTTGCAGCAGGCAACAAAACAACATGCTCTAAACCAAAGACTTCAAATTTCGCAAGTGTGATTCCAGCAAAGAGGAGGTCAGTGAAGCGAATGATGTTTGATTCCATGGTCCAATCTATGGCCTCTTTTTTTCACTCTCTCTCCAACTCCAAGTCCAGTGAGGCTACAACCAAGAACACCAGTATCATATTTCCCAACCCATCCCAAAATTAATAATGTCTTTGTTCTCAATCTCAGGCTCAGGTATTGTTCTTGTTGTTGTTGTCACCTAGCTAGACTCAATTAATCCATATAGATATGGTCATGTCTCAAAATAATTATCGTGTCATTTTGAAATTCTTGCAGTATATTAGGATGTCTGGGTGGACATGTTTACTGGTTTCTAATTGTCTGTACTTGTCTTAATTTAAGTGATTAATTATTTCACAAAACAAAATTTTCCAGAGGCATATGCATTGACAAATAAGGGTATAGATTAATACTGGGGTTGCCAATTGCAACTATTTGAATTATCTACTAAGAACCTTACATTTGAGAGGTTATGAATATCTGCTACTAGGAGATGGTGTATATGTCAAATTCTTATTGCATGGTTAATCTTACATAGAGCGCGTCTAAAGTGAACATCCATAAACTGTTAAATTTAGAAACCAATGGAATTTGTTCGATTAGAATCAAAGGGCTAAACCGGTCAGAACCCATTTATTTGGCTGGAAAAAGTTTTTGCTTTGATAGTTAATATTCCTTGAATGAGCTTTGATTTCACAACCGAAATCTCTTTGAGCCAAACCAAAAGAATCTCAATTTAGTCAGAAAAGTTACAAAAATATATGCCATGTCCACGTTAGAAGCTACCTCACCTCAATCTTATACATTGGAAGAGATTCAACTTTAACCTATTCTAATTATAACTCATTAGTCGATCATGTGAACATGGGAAAATCAACGGAAAACAGAAGAAGATTGAGTATGTGTGCTATTTAGGTCTACATAAAATCTGGAATGAAAGGTAATTGCATCTGTGCAAGGACAAGGCTCTGCAGTTCAAGATGAGTATCCAATCAATTTGTTCGAGGATGATGTGTGTGGTCCTCCCAAGATCTTTTGATAGCCCAAAGTCCATGTCCAAAGAAGAAAAACACGGAAAATCTTTTGCTTTCATTGTTTTAAGATCACATAAATCTTCTGCAAATCTTTGCCTTCATTGTTTTATACGGTCACACAAATCCTCTGCAAATACGGTATCTTTGCTTTCGTTTTTTTAAGTCATACAAATCCTCCGCAAATCTCTAAAGATTTCTAAACGACTCTGGCTCTGTGGCCTAATTCACTACTAACTGTTGTTAATTGACTTTGCGCCATTTTCCAATGTCCAACAGGTCAAACAATATATGATTGTGCGAAAATATGATTTGAAAAGCTTATATCCTTTGAATAATGATTTATGTGCATCGGAATATTATATGATTTTCATTTGACTCGGGTCCACTCTTGTCTGGTTTGAATATCTGCATTCTGAATCGGACAAACCTCCATTTCCTCCAATAAACAGAAAAAGAACAAGTCAATTGGGAAAAATGTCATTTGCCATGCCGGTAGCTAAGGGTGATGATAGGGCTGCAAACACTGTTTTGCCCTTACTGTAGAGGAATCCTGTTTTCATCCCACCTAATTAACTAAAAAGAAAATGAAAGAAAACTCAACAAAGTCTAACCCAATGAAAAATACTCTTGCCTTGTAGATAAGTGTTCTCAGGTTCGAACCCCATAGGCTATGTTAGTGTGTGTGAAACTTCTCTTTCCCTTGTGATTTAGATTATCGCTTATATTCAAAATCATAATAATAATAAAAGGAAAGGAAAGTAATTCTACTCTATTCACCCACCTCTTTACATCCCTTAAACTCATGAGCATGCCCTATATATAGGCAACAACTCTCTTCGCGTAGGCGACTGTTGGGCTTCGACGAAGAGGAGGACGACAAGGGAGTAATTCAGTCTTAGAGAGACTTTAGGAAGCAGGCAGCTAGAACAATAAGCAGAGTTTTATAATCTTCAGCCAGCCCAGAATGTTTCCTTACATCTCTTTGTGTAGCACTAATCCCAAACATTTACCGCAGGTGGGCCCAACCCAACTATAGATATATATGATTTGTTAATCCGAAATCATTTAGTCATCCAACAATAACACAAGAAGTAGACAAATGTTTTCATTAAAATAATAACTTTCTATATAACGTGCTTTAAACCAAAGATTTCTAACTTTGCAAGTGTAATTCCAGCAAAGAGGAGATCAATGAAGCGAATGATGTTTGATTCCATTCCATGGTCCAATCTGTGGCCTCTCCTTTTTCTACCTCTCTCCAACTCCAAGTCCAATGAGGCTCTAGCTCTACAACCAAAAATTAATGGCTATGTATGTCTATGTGTTGCCCATGACCTTCAATGTCCTTGTTTACATGTTTGTACTGTCTTAATTAATTAAAGTTTTAACTTATTTCACAAAACGAAATTGCCAGAGATAGATTCATGCATATACTGACTAAAGAATAAGATTCATGCACATTGTCAGAGGTTTTTTTTTTTTTGGTGAAACATTGTCAAAGGTTATTAAAGTCAGCTAAATGGAGATGGTGATAAGTCAAACATAGGGCAGCTCATAGATGGCTTGGAAGCCAACATATTATAATAGAAAATATTGACATTTCCAGAAGAGGGTGAAACAAGAAACAACATTGAGTATGGTCACCTAAGATCTAGACAAAATCTAGCATGAGAAAATAAAATAAGCTTAATTACACCAATACCCTTTGAATTTGGAGGTGCATATGCACAGTAGATTTGATCGAAGTTTCAGGGATATTGGTGTAATTAAGCCAATAATATAGTATAAACTCCCAAATGAGCCTACAGTAATTTTTTTGGAGGATATTATAAATTATAATTTGTCACCCCCCCCTCCCCCCACCACAAAGATCTTTTAGTCAGCTCAAGTCCATGTCAAGAACAGAGAAAATGTTTGCTTAATTTGTTTTCAATGTTTTAAAGTCATATTAATCATCCTCTGCACTTTGCTTTCACTGTGTTAAAATACCATATTGGGGATCAATTCACTAATTACTGTTCTTATACCCCTTAAATTATTGATTAGTGTGGAATTAGAATATTATATGAATTTCATTTCACTCGGGTCCCCCTCTTGTCTGGTTGGAATTAAGATTCAGAATGAAGAAAGCCATTTCCTCCAATCACAGAAAAAGACAATTGGGAAAAGCAATTATAAATTTATTCTTAATTTACTTCTTCATGACAGAGGGCTTATAAGTTTTTTTTTTCTAAAAAAAAATCAAGCAGTTGCCTGATTGAATATATGTGAAAATTAATCTGCATTTCTTTAATTCCTTCACCAAGCAGGAGGCTGATTGAAATATTTTTGGAACTTCTACTAACAACTATAAGCATGTTATTTGTCTTGGCTTAATAGCAATTTACTGGAGGTATGGGATAAACAGGAGAGATCAATAATTCAATTTGAGACATGCCATTTGTTTCTAATGACGCTGAAGATCAAGAAAAAGAAAACCTTTCTGGTATAAAAAAACCAAGCGGCTAACAAATCATATAATTTCAAGGGGCCTTCGGCTATAAAGGAAATAGTCTCAAAAACAGTACATCTAAGGCCCCAACCTTGTCTCCAAGAAGGCCGGAAGGCCCACAAACTAAACGTGGGCATCAGAATCGAAAATGGTAAACCAAATTGAATCGGGCCTAAAAAAACTTAAAAAACTGTGTTGATTAGAAAGTCTTAAATAAATCAAAAATCAAAATCCATTCAAGCAACCAATTGAACTTCGATTTCGCCACCGAAAATCCTTCTAGCCAAACTAAAAATTCCTCAATTTTGGTCGGTAAATTTACAAAATTTATGCCCTGTCATCTTACATAGGTTTATAAGTTGAACATAATTGCACAACATAATAATGAAGCTTCTAATAAAAATGTAAGAATTGCATACGTGAGTTAGGAGAATAGGTTAGGGCAGTGAAATCTTTTGAGCTTGTCTCACTTGTGCTCTGCTTCTCTCCCAGTTTTGAGAGTCGGTGGCAACTTCCCACCCTTAATGGGTGTTTCTCTGAGCTCTGTCTCAGTAGTTCAGGACTTTATGCCCTTTCAGTTATGTTGTTTTTGTTTTCTCCTTCCTCTCCAACCCCTTTTAACCCTAGATCTCACATCAATCTCCAACCTTTTTATTAGTTTTTCATCCTCTTTCACCCCTTTGGTCCTCATCCCCCAGATCCCCCCCACTCTCACCCATATCACTTGCTCTACTTCTCTCCTTCCTCACTTGTTCCCACCTCAATCCAAGCTTGCAGCTATTCATCCTCTACACGTGTGTTCGGGTCTTATTTGGAAGATTGGTAGAGTTTCAACTCGGGTGCTCGCACCACCACCTTCCACGAATTGGTTCTTGTTGGTTCTGCTGGCTTTGGGCTGGTTTTGGCCTTTGGTTTCGTCTGATGCATGGCTGTTGTTCCCTTGGATTCGAGTTTGGGTTCGATGGGTGCGAAGTGTGTCGCAGTGGAGTTCGCTATTGGGGTTTTCTTGGTTTTACGTTTTTCCAATTTTAAGGCTTTGTTCCAGTGGTTTTGGGGTTGTTGTTTGTTGTGTTGGTGTGGAAGTTTGTTGTTTTGTTTTGGCCCTGGTTGGTTGTTGTCTGCTTTCTGCTTCTCTAGCTGCAGGGATGATGGCGGCTGCTCTCTATTGTTTTGTTTTAGTTGCTAGGGTTTTGTTTGTTCTGGGCCTTTTGATGTTTGCTTTGTTTGTAATCCTTACTTATGAATGAAAGTCCACTTTGACCCAAAAAAAAATAATAATGAAGCTTCTAGAGGAGGGAGACCGTGTGAAAATAGTTGAATAGAAAATAAAAGCATTTTTAATGGGGAAATGTAAATTCGAGAGTGTAAAGTTACATTTACATCATTTTTATACCTCGGGGTATGTAAATGTGGTTTTTCCTCCAATGAGTGAGATGAAAATTTAGATTTTGATACATTAATTTGTTTTTTGGGTTAATTTTTGTTGTGTGTTAACTATTTTGTGGTATTTAATTATATTGTGTTAGCTTCTTTTTCTTCTTTTTTTCAAACAAGTCAACTTAAATTTTTTTAAATTATGCATTAGAGAGTATCCGACCAAATCTTATACACCTTTAGATTGGAGATGCTCTATGAATCCCGCATTAGTAGAAATTAGTATACAAAACCGTATATTAAATTAGATTGGATTTAGACCTTGCTAGCTTCATATAAAAAGAAAATAATAATTTAGTTATATCAAGACAAGACCCAAAGGACAATGCCTTGGTCTCAACCTTTACTGGATAGAGGAACCTTTAGGGCTCGTTTGGTACACAGGATTGGCTTGGACTGGCTTGGACTAAATTTAGTACCATGTTTGTTTTATCTAATCCTAGTCTTAGATGGGATTGCTAATACCGGGCCCACCAAAAACACCTCCTTAGGAGGGGACTACTAATCCCATGTGAAAAGGGAGGATTAGCTAGTCCTAATGCTCACCAATGTATAAAATGCATATATTATATTGTAAAATTAATAACATATATTATTATTATTAAACTTACTTACACATATACTATGATGTACATATATACATGTATATACACATAAATATATCATATATGTATATATGTATATATATACATACACATATATACATATATAATATATATAATATACATATACATATATACATGTATACTATTATTATAATATACCCATATATACATATACATATTAATATTATAATAATAGCATATGTGTATATATGTAATATATATTATATATTATATATTATAATACATATATATATATACGTATATATATATATATATATATATATATATATATATATATATATATATATACATATATGTGTATATATATTATACCCATGTATGTATTATAGTATACATATACACACATATATACACATATACATTATATATGTATTATATATATTGTAATATACATATATACATGTATATACATGTGTATATATATATATATATGTATGTATGTATTATACCCATGTATATATTATAATATACATATATACACCTATATACACATATATTATATATGTATAATGTATGTATATATATGATATATATATATATATATATAATATAATATACATATATACATGGGCATACATGTATATACATATATACACCTATATACACATATATTATATATGTATAATGTATGTATATATATGATATGTATATATAATATACATATATACATGGGTATACATGTATATACATGTATGTGTACATATATATATACATATATATATATATATATATGTATTTTATAATATATATATATATATATATATATGTATGTATGTATATACATGTATGTGTACATATATATATACATACATATGTTCATATTATTTATAATATACATATATACATGTATATACACATACACGTCACATATATTATAAAATACATATGTACACATACATAATACATGTATTTATACATATATACATATACATAGATAGTTTTGAAGGAAAAAAAAATAAATCTAGTCCTAGTCCAAGCGTACACCAAACGCAGGATAAGTGTTATCCAACTTAGACCAAGCCAAGACAGTCCCTAAGCATAGTCCATGCCAAGACAGTCCTGTGTACCAAACAAGCCCTTAGAGCCTAACCTTTTCTGGATGGACTTGGACTGGCTTTTTTCCCCCACTGGATGGGCAGTGTAAATTCTAGGCCCTCTTCTATCCATCTACAAGAAAGAGATAAAAATGTGTGCCCAACAAACTGTGATTTATGTGTTGCCTAACTTTTAACACAAATTGTTAGTCGACTAGGTTCACAAACAAAATGTCCTTTTCTATAAAATGTAATTAAAAAAAGAAGTTTTCGATTTGGATGTATGAATTGAAAATTACATAGAATTCTAAAATGACGGAATTTAGAATTCTAAAATGCCGGAATTTAGATTTCCATCATTTCAATTTCTGCCAATTGAAGATTTCAGTGTTTGGATTTATGTATAACAAATTTTGTAAATGACATAATTTTGTAAATGGCACTATGGAAATTGTCAAATGAAGCCTATTTTGGTGGAAATTAAACTCGGAAATTTCATGTCCCAATTTCCACGATTTTTTTCACGTGTCATTTAATAAATTCCGTGCTTAAGTTGCCAAACAAGGGGAAAACCTAGCACCTCTCTCTCTCAAAACCTAGCGCCCCCTTTTTTTCCTCAGCGTCGCACGGCTCCATTGGGGGAGGAGGAGGTTTGTCCCTTTTCTCCCTCCCCCTTTTTTTCTTCTCCTATGTTTATGCCAGTTATCAACCTCCCCTGCCTTGGATTCTTTTGTAGGCTGGTCTTATTTTGTGTTTGAGCTTGTTTGGCTGTGTTGGTGGCTGTCTCTCAGAGCACCTCCATTTTGTGTTTGAGCTTGTTTGACTGTGTTGGTGGCTGTCTCTCATAGCACCTCCACCCCAAAAGACAAGGGCAAGGCAAAGATAAGGTAAGGTTTGGCACTATTCACATGAACAGTGTTAGCCTTGCCTTTTTTGGTTCCACCCAAAATGGCAAGTGTTAATGTATGAATTTTGAGTATTTCTTTTGGCTTCCCTTGACAATTTTGTAATAGGATTTTTATTGTTTTTATCAAGCTCAAGTTTAGATTAAAAATAGCTTCTCTAGGTGTTCTTAACTATCAACTATCCTATGGAGGTTCAAGCAAATTGACAAAGGTAAATTTTGCATTGCATTTTCCAACTTCTGAAGATTATGACTAGTCAACCTCTGCCTCAGTAGGAATTCCAGCTCACTGTTCCAGCTGGATCCTACCCATATGTTTTTGTCTTATTCTGCAAAATTCCCAGCTGTCATTGTACGTTTCTAACCTAGGAATTTTGGTGTAAAAGGAAACCAATTATTCTTTTGGTAGCCGTCACTTTTGTAGGCAAGTTTTGGAAAGTTTCTTTTGGAAACTTTTGCTTCTTCCTCAAGAACCATCTTCATATTTTTCATCTTTGAGTTTTCCAAATTGTTTCTTTTTGAAAACTGCATTTGAAAAATGAAAATCTGCATCTAGCTAAACACTCTCTCATTTATATCTAGGTCAGATTCAAGATTGATTTCTTCAAGACTATGGTTTCTTAAAGAAATTGGTCATTCTCCTTTGAATCCAAATTTGGTTTCTGTTTGAGTTGGAGCTTGCAAGCTAGTGCCATGGGATGAACGAGCTGGAGAAGGAGCTACCATTGCCATGAAGAACTGAGCTTCAAGCTTTGCTAAGTTGGAGAAGAAGATTGCACAAAGGAGGTATAGCTCATCTTCCTAAATAGATCTAGGTTTTGCTTGAGCTTGCTTGTATTCCTTTGTAAGAATCTTTTTCTACTTAGTGGATTGCCTGGTCGGTTGATGACCTCCAGTTTTTCCCAATGGTGGGTTTCTGGGTGAACAAAATCTGGTTTGCATATCTGTAATTTTCTGGGTTTGTGTTCTTGGTGGTTGACTAGTCATCATTATCTGCTGTTTGGTATTTACTTGATTATGATGCTTTCACACACTTTCACCATAGTTGTTGCTAGCACAGGGGATGCCTAGATTGACGGGTCCTTCTGAGTGCCTAGGTTGTCACTAGTAATTCTCTAGGCTTGTAGGTACATATTGATATGCTCTGTGTATGTTCTTGGTTGTAATTATTCATGTCTGAGTATTGGTCAAGGTCTAAAGTGTGTGAAGTTTGTTGTGTTTTTTATTTGAGTGTCATTTAATTTACCCTTCGTCACCTAAGTGCCAATTTCAGCAAGGGCAAGGGCAATTACTATTCATTTTAATTTATTTTATATTTTTTTATACTTAAACCATTAATTTTGGCATGAGAAGTGAAAAATAGGACTAGGTATTTATATATATAAAAAATTCTGAAAATTCTGGTATTTTTGTCAATTCTTTTTAGTTGATGATGTCAGCAAACCCAGGCATGTGGACCCCATCAACTGCCTGGTCTTGCCATTGTGCGCTGGAGCCAAAAGTTGGGCCTAGGCCCCCTCCTGCCCAGGCAAAACAGCTACGCTGGAGGTGCTCTTGAAGTTGGTAGCTGTCTTTGAGAATTAGTGGCTGTCTCTGAGAGTTGATTGCTTCTCCTGGTGACTGCTTGAGCCTTGTGCTCTAGGCTTAGATTATATGTCTCAAGCCGATTTTGTGTCCTCCTTTCTTCACCAAACACCCCTTTCAACCAGATTTGCTTCTCCCACAACATCCCCTCCTACTCTTGCCTTCTCCTTTTTCCAGATCTGGTTTCTCCATTGAGATATAACAACTACTTCTCTAAGCGCTTTGTCGCGTCTTTATCGGATTGTATATAGAGCTCTTGCTAAGGTTCTAGCTCTGGTGCTTGCACCAATACTCTCCACTCCCTTGATTTCGATCCTTTAGTATATACCACTCTGGTGTTGTGATTTGTTGTTGTTTTCTTGTTGGTGCACAAGCAGACTCGAGTGTGAAGCAGAAAATGACTCTTGAAGGAATGTTCTTGTGCTGATGTGTTTCTGTTTTTTGGGGAAATTTTTTTCTTGGCGTAAGATCGCTAGGTCTCTATGTGTAGCTATGTTGACTTGTGTGGAAGATATGAATCCCCTCCTTTGTGGCCATATTGGTGCGGTCTCCGGTCCCTTTGTGGCGATGGTGGCTCGGTTTTGTATTTTGTTTTAATTTTGTGTGGGGAAGATTAGTTATACTAGACTATACTGGTTCTTAGTATAATCTTCTTTGTGCTTATGGTACTTTGTTTCTGCATTTGGCATTTTCGGCCTTGTATTCTCTGTTTGTTTCCTTTCCATTTTTGGGGTTTTAATGAACTTTGATTGAACCCCCCAAAAAAAAAAAGTTGCCAAACAAGGGAATTGTCAAGTTCTCTTCTTAAATTCCCGAATTTTACTTAAATTCCGAGTTATTTTTTCCCTCATCCAAACGGAGAGTTAAGGTATTTCATATTAAAAACTATAAGACTTTTTCGTCGTGGACTCTATAAGACTTTTTACTACTAGGTTTATCAAGTGAGTCTAATTCAAGTATTTTATTATTTTAAAATATAAAAAATATGCAAATTTTAAAAAGTTAATAGCATTTTATTTTTCTATGTTGCAAAATTCATGCAACTTGGATTCGTGAATCGTGTCCTACGTTTTACACGAACATGCTGTGTAGTTTCCGAACCTCTTTTTTTTTTTTTTTTCCTGTCTATATAAACAAGTCCCCCCTAACACCATTGCAAAACTCATCAAACACGTAACACTTACACAGCCAGAAGATAAGCAAAGGGGTGGAAAATTTGAACACAGGACAGCAGAAGAGGAAATGAAGAAGAACCCAGGTAAGGAAGTGGTTGCAGCAGGCAATAAAAAAACATGCGTTCAACCAAAGACTTCAAATTTTGCAAGTGTGATTCCAGCAAAGAGGAGGTCAGTGAAGCGAATGATGTTTGATTCCATGGTCCAATCTATGGCCTCTTTTTTTCACTCTCTCTCCAACTCCAACTCCAAGTCCACCATTGAGGCTACAACCAAGAACTCCAATATCATATTTCCCCATCTCAACTCCAAGTCCTAGCTAGCATATTAATGTCTCTGTTCTCAATCTCAGCTTATGTTAAATAAACATGGTTTGTGTGTCTCAGTGGAAATGTTGTGGGCTTGATCAAATTCCATATAGATGATCATGTCGCAAAAAACTATCATGTCGTTTTGAAATTGTTGCAGTATATATAAGAGAAGTGTGATGTCTATATATGTTTACTGATTTCTGTAATGTCTTAAATTAAATAAAAGTTTTTAATTGTTTTAAATTGCTAGAGGTTCATGCAGATACTGATGTAGGACAAAATATGAGTCAATTATGGTGTGAAAAATTAATTAAAATAAAGTTGCTCAAAGTTGGAAGGAAATCGTGCAAGCACTACTAAAAAAACACACACTATGTACTGATCTAGATTTGTCCGCTAAGTTAAGTTTTGAGACAATAAATTGTCCCCATCAACCAATAGAGTCAGTATCTTAGTTTGGAGTTGCTATTGTTTTTTGGGTACCATTAATTGAGTCAGTCCTTCCCTATTTTCCATTAAAGAAATACCTTTTAAGATACAAGCCATTTGAGTTAAGCCAAGCCATGTTCAATGGCTTCAAGCTTGGGATCTGATATTTGGAATGGTGTCTATTATATTAGGCACTAATCATGATATATTAGTTTGCAATTGTGTACTCTTCAATCAAGACTGATCTTAGTTTTAGTATCTTCTCCCTTAGAAACACAAAAATACAGCAGTTCACATTGGTTCAATATCAGTCCCCATTGTATGAGTACCCATTTAATAACACCCTATCATTTATGTAATACACTTAAAACCATTAGTTCCCATTCATATATTGCTTTTAATATTCACAAGAATGTGTATTTTAATTTAATAATATGCACTTTTCAAATACGATTTGGGAGCTGATTTTCATATTATTCTATTGACTATATTTAATTCCTCAATCTTATGTAATTGCCTTGAATGAAAACTGAACACAGCAGCACAATATTTCATATTATCCAAACAACTTTTAATTATTAAACCCCTCAAGATTATGTAAAATTCTTTAATTAAATAGTCTTACGAGTCTTGTTTGTGCATCAGCTTGTCGTTGTTAGTTAAATTGTACCTTCTCAAGGTAGTTACATCCCAATTGTTCTTGTCTCTTCCCCTTAATGTCCAAAATTAATTCCATAAAAGGCCAAATGCAGAGAGATACCAGAAGACCATCTCTTGAAAGTAGAAGTACCATAGAGGGAGGAAGCTGGGAAGCCCATTGCATCTCTTGAAAGCAGAAGCACCCTAAATTGGAATAGAATGCATGTATGGTTGAATAATTCCACTTTATAGGCTGCTCTGCTTTTCAAATATGTGTGTGTGTTTACATTCTCCCGCCTGCTTTCAAATTTCATAGTCAAGGTAATAGGAACCAACAGGAAAATATGGCCCTTATTTTTGGACCTATTGTACTTCTGTCATCAAAGCCCTTTGGGACTACCCTAAAAGTCAGCAACTAATTTAAGCAACTAATTTAAGCCAGAAGAAGCTTCGAGTCAAGGGAAGCCAAGCTGAATTGGGTTATTTGTAAGTGGAGCCGATTGGGAGTGGGCTGACATCTTCTTTCAACATCATTTGGGACTGATAAAGAGGTCTAAATACTCAGTAAAAGTCTGAAATTCACTTTAATTGTATTAGACACTCATGTCTATGCCTAATTACTTTAATAGGCATGGTGGTATTATTAGTATCCACACAAAAATTTAAAGGCACTTATTTGAATTTTTCTCTCTATATCAATGGCTAGTATGTGATTTTCTAGTAGTGAAGAGAGGAAAATTTCAATTAAATGTCAATTATGGCGCTAAGGAAAAAAAGAAGGCGTATCTATAAAGGATTAAAAAAAGGGGTATGGGGATGGGTACGGGAATTTTTTTGGGTATGGTGTTCGGGGAGGGGCAGGGATGGTATTTTAATCCCTGACCCCCAACCCTCCTCGTTTAGAATATATATATTTTCTATTATTTTCTATTATATATTTATATAATTTATATGAATCTTAAGCCACACTACTTATATATTTAGTTAAGTTCTAGTCAATATGCAAACATTCTTATATTGTCTTATACGTATATATTATATATATATTCATTATCTTGCCATAATTCTATTTTTTTTTTCTTTCAACAAAGTAGGTTTATATTGATTTTTTCTTCCATAATGGGGCGGGTTAGGGAACCCATTCCCCAACGAAGGTGGGGATGGGGAATCCTCAATATGAATATTGCAGGTATGAAGGCAGGGATTAAGGAATATATATATTTTTGCTAAGGAATGGTTACAAGATTGCTCAATCCAATATCATGGTGAGTCAAGAAAAGGTGGAAGAAAATCTCAAAAAGGAAGAAACTGTGATGGATGCTGAATTAATTGAAGATCCAATAATCCATAAGATGAAGGAAGAGATTCAAGAAAAACAAGATATTTAGCCTATTGAAACTCCTATTGTTGTTGAAATATATATTTCAAAAGATGACGGCAACAATTGTAGGTTAACTGTAATGTTGTTTTGTTTCTATGAATTATGAATGACATTCGTATTGTTTATATTATAAGGATATTTGGTAAAGCTGTTAGCCTTTTAAAATTGCACTTCCGCTGACAAATTCTTGGTCCGCTAGTACCCACCATCTACCATGACTACTGCGTCGCTCTTTTAGAATCAATAGAAAAAATTTGATTCGGCTATTGACACATGTTGAATGCTATGCAACCAAGATTGGATTCCTATTCACCTAACTTATTGGAAGAGATTGAATTTAACCTATTCTAATCATAGCTCATTAGTCAACTATGTGAACATGGGAAAATGAACGGAAAACAGAAGAAAATGAGTATCATGTGCTATTGAGGTCCACATAAAATCTGGCATGAAAGGTTGCATCTGTGCAAGGACAAGGCTCTGCATTTCAAAGTCCATGTCCAAAGAAGAAGAACACGGAAGATCTTTACTTTCATTGTTTTAAGATCACACAAATCTTCTGCAAATCTTTGCTTTCATTGTTTTATACGTTGACACAAATTCTCTGCAAATACGGTATCTTTGAAAACAGGTCAAACTATAAATTATTATGCGAAAATATGATTTGAAAAGCTTATATCCTTTGAATATTATATGATTTTCATTTGACTCGGGTCCCCACTCTTGTCTGGTTTGAATATATGCATTCTGAATCAGACAAACCTGCATTTCCTCCCATAAACAGAAAAAGAACAAGTAAATTGGGAAAAATGTCATTTGTCATGCAGTAGCTAAGGGTGATGATAGGGCTGCAAAGACTGTTTTGCCCTTACTGGAGAGGGATCCTGTTTCACCACACCTAATTATTAATTGAAAAGAAAATGGAAGGAAAACCAACGAGATCTAGTCCAATGAAAAATGCTATTGATTTAAAGATGAGTGTTCTCATATTCGAATCCTCATAAGCTACCTCTGTGTGTGCGAAACTTCATTTCCCCTTATAGTTTAGATTATCCAATTGTATCCTACAAAATCAATGAACATAGTGCTTTAAGAAATTACTAAAATTTCAATAATTCAATTGAGTGGTCAAATGATATCGAGTTTAAGTGATTTTTTGTAGAGATATCTTTGAATGAGTATCTACAAAATAGACGGTTTGGATTAGTGAAATACAATATGAAGTGGGCCCTACAAGGGTGTCCTTCAAATAAGCACATTTGAAGGATCCCTCAACTGAAGCTCCATATATATATATATATATATATATATATATATATATATATATATATGCGCGCGCGCACGTATATGTTTGTATATCAGCTCCTCAAAACCGCATAGTCTTGCAAACTGATCAAATGATGATGTAGGACGAAATATGGTCACTTATGACACTAGGAAAAGAAGGAAGGCGTATCGTTGGGATTTTCTAATTGATTGAAGAAGAATTGGAGTGAAGAAGAATTGGAGCGAAGAAGTGAAAAGGGACATAGCAGGAATTTGCAGATTTGGCGTCCGAGCTTCGATTAGGACGCAAAATACCATTTCGGAAAGGGAACGACGCCACGAGTCAAACTCACAGCTTTGCTGTGATGTATGATGGATTTTGGCATTCTGAGGTCGTTTGGCCTTCCAAAACCGCATTCAAAGTTTCGTAGTTAATTTTCGGAATAAATTCTGTTTTTCAGTTTTAATGTAATAACTCCCCTAGCAGTTACAAGGGTTGAGAGTTGTGTATTTAGGCAGGTTTGTCTAACGTTTTTGGACACTTCAGATTTTAATACAATTAATCAAAGAGAATTTTCTCTCCAATTTCTTGGTGGATTCCAGATTATCGTTCTTTAGGATTTTCGCTTGAAAATCTATTTGCTTGTGCTGCGTCAAGTGGTATCAGAGCGGGTCTCTCCCGTCTCGGTATTATTGGCTTGTCTTATCAGAGTAGGTTTTGCCTGACTCGAGGTGCCTCCAATGGCTCGTCCAGACGAAGAAGATAGGACCCGTGGAGACGGGGAACCAATCACTCTTAGAGAATTTGATGTTGCAGTTGTTCCATACTTCATGGGGAGCGACTGCATCGAAGGCTTTCTTCAATGGGTTGCAGACATAGAGGAAATATTTGATTCAATAGCGATCCCAGAGGAGAAGATGGTGGAAATTGTTGCATCCAGTTTAGAAGACGATGTTGCTTTTTGGTGGGATCAGTTGCGAAAATCTAGGAAGCAACAAGGTAAAAATCCTATTAGTTCTTGGCATTGGATGAAGAGACTTCTTGTGAAAAAATTCTTTCCTTTTGAATATAATATATATTTATTAAGGAATGGTTACAAGATTGTTCAACCCAATATCATGGTGGGTCTAGAAAAGATGGAGGAAGTTCTCGAAAAGGAAGAAACTGTGATGGATGCTATATTAATTGAAGATCCAATCATCCATAAGATGAAGGAAGAGATTCAAGAAAAACAAGATATTGAGCTTATTGAAACTCCTGTTGTTGAAACATATATTTCAAAAGATGAAGAACAACAATTGGATTCCTCTGAAATTAAAGGCATGGATGAATCTGTATTTGGAGAAGAAAATAATTCATACAAGGAGTTTGATTCTCAACTAGCCTATTCTAATCTTGTTTATGGAATTAATTATATGATTATTCCATCCAAATATGAGCAAGTCCTAATTCTACAAATTGAAGAGTTTATCTACACATCAAGTTCTATGCCTACTCAAGTTCATTTTAACGAGAACTCGAGGTCGAGTTCTTTACAAGTGAAGGAGTCTGATGTAGGACGAAATATGGTCACTTATGACACTAGGAAAAGAAGGAAGGCGTATCGTTGGGATTTTCTAATTGATTGAAGAAGAATTGGAGTGAAGAAGAATTGGAGCGAAGAAGTGAAAAGGGACATAGCAGGAATTTGCAGATTTGGCGTCCGAGCTTCGATTAGGACGCAAAATACCATTTCGGAAAGGGAACGACGCCACGAGTCAAACTCACAGCTTTGCTGTGATGTATGATGGATTTTGGCATTCTGAGGTCGTTTGGCCTTCCAAAACCGCATTCAAAGTTTCGTAGTTAATTTTCGGAATAAATTCTGTTTTTCAGTTTTAATGTAATAACTCCCCTAGCAGTTACAAGGGTTGAGAGTTGTGTATTTAGGCAGGTTTGTCTAACGTTTTTGGACACTTCAGATTTTAATACAATTAATCAAAGAGAATTTTCTCTCCAATTTCTTGGTGGATTCCAGATTATCGTTCTTTAGGATTTTCGCTTGAAAATCTATTTGCTTGTGCTGCGTCAAGTGGTATCAGAGCGGGTCTCTCCCGTCTCGGTATTCTTGTCTTATCATGGGTGATCGTGAAGCTGATTTCCCAGCCACAATTACTCGAGCGGATTTGGACGCTCAAAACCAACGGATCGACAACCTAACCACCCAATTTGGGGAGATGCGAGAGTTGTTGTTGCAAGCTCTTGGTGGCAACCATAGGCGAGGCGGCAGAGATGACGAAAGAAGAGAAGGCAGGGATGACAATCGAAGAGAAGGTAGAGATGGCGAGAGAAGAGATAATAGGAGGCAACTTATTCCAGATAGTGAGTCAGAGTCAGAAGAAGAACTTGAAGAACCACCACCACCGGCTAATAATCCTCGTAATCGTAATCGCAATTACGAGAATTTTGGCGATTATCGGATTAAAGCAGAAATTCCCAACTTTTGGGGAAATTTGAAGATTGAAGACTTCTTGGATTGGCTTGTAGAAGTGGAGAGGTTTTTCGATATTATGGAGGTTCCTGAGCATAAGATGGTGAAGATGGTAGCTTTCCGTCTAAAAGCTACAGCGGCTGTTTGGTGGGATCAATTGCAAAATTTACGACAGAGGCAAGGAAAGCAGCGGGTTCGAACATGGCGGAAGATGAAGTCGCTGATGATGGAACGATTCCTGCCCACAGATTATGAGCAGATTCTCTACCGTATGTACCTAGGCTGTGCGCAAGGCACCCGTTCAGTTTCTGAATATACCGAAGAATTCATGCGTTTGGCGGAGCGAAACCATTTGACAGAGACTGACAATCAAAAGGTCGCGAGGTACAACAATGGGCTGAAGATTTCCATCCAGGAAAAAATTGGTATGCAGAATATATGGACTGTGCAGGAGGCGATTAACATGGCATTGAAGGCTGAATTGTTGGAGAAGGAGAAACGCCAACCCAACTTCCGCAGGAACACGATGGAAGCCTCTGAATATACTGCTGGTGCTTCTAGTGGCTCAGGAGATAAGGGGAAAGCACAGCAGCAGAATATTGGAGGATCGACAAAACCAGCAACAGTTGGCCAAAACAAAAATCCCAACGATACGCCTTCCTTCTTTTCCTAGTGTCATAAGTGACCATATTTCGTCCTACATCAAATGATTACTGAGGAAATGACAAGTCACTTGAAAATGAAGAAGCCAAGTAAGGCAGTGGTTGCAGGCAACAACACAACGTGCTTTAAACCAAAGATTTCTAACTTTGCAAGTGTAATTATTCCAGCAAAGAGGAGTTCAGTGAAGCGAATAATGTTTGATTCCATGGTCCAATCTATGGCCTCTGTTTTTCACCCTCTCTCCAACTCCAAGTCCAATGAGGCTACAACCAAGAACACCAATATCATATTTCCCCACCCATCCAAAAATTAATGGCTATGTCTATGTGTTGCCCATGACCTTCGATGTCCTTGTTCTCTCAATCTCAGCTTACGTTTGTTGTTGTTATGTATCAACATTATCATGTGTTATTCTGAAGTTGTTGCAATCTACTTAGAAACTATAATGTCTTCGTAGACATGTTTTCTGGTTTCTACATGTTTGTACTGTCTTAATTAATTAAAGTTTAACTTATTTCACAAAACGAAATTGCCAGAGATAGATTCATGCATATACTGACTAATACGTTTCACTTTGTTTTTTTATGGCGGTATGTCAAAGGTTATTAAAGTCAGCTCAATGGAGATGGTGATAAGCAAACATAGGGCAGCTCATAGATGGCTTGGAAGCTAACATATTATAATAGATTGAACTAAAATGGAGATATTGATCAATGTGTATTCAAGAATTAAAATTATCTTATGACAGCAGACGGATTTGGCCAATTGGCCACGACGGTGAGTTTGCTCCCCTTGCATTCAAGTTGGATTCCCCTTTTTGTAGATTAGAGTAATTTAGAATATCGTTTATATTAATATATATATATATATATATATATATATATATTATAAAACTATGTGCAAAAGATAAAATAAGAAAATTTTAAGTCGGATGGAGCACGCTTTCACATGTGCAAAGGGCTAGTAAAGCAAAGAAAGTAGAGCTTCTAAAGGTTATATTGTTTTACTCACCAAAAAAAAAAAGGTTATATTGTTTTCTTAAAGTACATCAATTCATAAATTTTGTAAAATCATTAGTTAATCTTAATCTTATATAGTTGAGCTTCTAAAAGAGGACGTTATCAAATTTTAAAGATTTTAAAACCAAAACCCATTTGAGAAATCAAGTGCGCTTCTATTTCATCATCGTAATTCCTCGGAATCAATCGAACCAAAAGTATCTCAATTTTGGTCCATAAATTTACAAAAATTTATGCCATGGTGGAATTTTAGGGCCCGTTTGGTATCGTTTTAAAGGGTTGTTTTCATTTTGAAAGAACCAAAATGAGGCAAAAACACGTTCGGTGGCCCAAAAACATAAAACGCTGAGAATGTTTTAATAAAATGAAAACAAGTTCATGTGTACTTGTAGAAAACAGAAAAAAGTTGTTTTCATTCTCATGGGAAACATTTTCATAAGAATAACTCACATATTATTATTTCAAATTGTACTACCAAACACGTTTTCATTGTTTTTGTTTTCTGAAGATGTTGTTTTCATTCTCATGGGAAACGTTTTCATAAAAATAACTACATATTATTTCAAATTATACTACCAAACACGTTTTTATTGTTTTTGTTTTCTGAAGATGTTTTCTAATTAATCTACCAGACGCATTTTCATTTTCTAAAAATGCAATTTTTTTTTTTTCATTCTCTGAAAATATTCTAAGAAAACATTACCGAACGGCTCTTATAGTTTGTCAATGTAAAGGTGTGGAGAAGTTGAGAGATAAAAGACACACGGTGTGTTTTTTTCTTGGGGACAGAGTTTTTTGTTTCTGATGGAAAATATTGACATTTCTAGAAGAGGGTGAAACAAGAAGCAAGATTGAGTATGGTCCCCTGAGATCTAGACAAAATCTAGCATGAGAAAATAAAATAGGATTAATTACACTAATATCCTTTGAGTTTGGAGTTGTAAAGTGAGATTTGATCGAAGTTTCAGAGAGCATTAGTGTAGTTAAGTTAATAAAATATTATAAACTCAAAAATGAGCCTACAGTAAAAAATTTGGAGGATATTATAAATTATAATTTCCCCTGTCAAGAACAGAGAAAATGTTTGCTTAATTTGTTTTCAATGTTTTAAAGTCATATTAATCATCCTCTGCACTTTGCTTTCACTGTGTTAACATACTACCATATGGGGGTCAATTCACTAATTACTGTTCTTATACCCCTTAAATTATTGATTTGTGTGGAATTAGAATATTATATGAATTTCATTTCCCTCGGGTCCCCTCTTGTCTGGTTGGAATTAAGATTCTAGAATGAAGAAAGCCATTTCCTCCAATCACAGAAAAAGACAATTGGGAAAAGCAATACAGCTTGCTTGCTTGGCCTATCTATAAATTTATTCTTAATTTACTTCTTCATGACAGAGGGCTTATAAGGTTTTTTTTTATAAAAAAAAAAAATTAAAAAATTCAAGCAGTGGCCTGATTGAATATATGTGAAAATTAATCTGTATTTCTTTAATTCCTTCACCAAGGGGCCTGATTGAAATTTCTTTGGAACTTCTTCTAACAACTATAAGCATTTTTTTTTGTCTTGGCTTAATAGCAATTTACTGGAGGTATGGGATAAACAGGAGAGATCAATAATTCAATTTGAGACATGCCATTTGTTCCTAATGACGCTGAAGATCAAGAAAAGAAAACCTTTCTGGTAGAAAAAGCCAAGCTAACAAATCATATAATTTCATGGGGCCTTTGGCTATTAAGGAAACAGTCTCAAAAACAGTACATCCAAGGCCCCAAACTTGTCTCCAAGGAGGCCGAAAGGCTCACAAACTAGAGGTTGGCGTAAGAATCGAAAATGGTAAACCAAATTGAATCTGGCCCAAAAAACCGTGTTGATTATAAAGTCAACTTTGGTTATAAAAAAAAACCAAACATGACTGATTTTATCCGGTTTCAATTCCGATTACAACCATAAAAATTTTAAATAAAAAAATAAAAAATAACTGGTTCGAACCGAACTGGAGTTGCTAAGACTGTTTTGCCCTTACTATCACACAAGGCCTAGAAAGTGTTAAGTCTCATGCCCAACAAAGTACTAGAGAAGTCATGCTAACCAATTTGATCAAACGGTTAAGAAATAGAGCTCTCACTATAAAATGTCACCTAAAGATCATATATAAGGCCCTCACTATAGAATATCATATTACTAGAGCTCTAAACCAAAATTCCCACACATGACCCAGACTTCAGCCCATTTGTTCACCCAGCTAGTCTTTTTCTTAGTATTATTTTACAAAATTTACAAATTTATGCCATGTCTGCATTAGAAGCTATCACAGTCTCATGGGAAGACATATTCTAATCATAACTCATTACGTGAAAATGGTAAAATCAACGAAAGGTACCAGCATCTGCGTGGTGTACAAAGGAAAAGGTTCTGGAGGACTTCATGTCAACTCCAATGAAGAAGAAGGCAGAAAATCTTTGATTTCATTGTTTTAAGTTCATATAAACCTTCTGCAAATCTTTGCTTTCGTAGTTTTAAGGTCATAGAAATCCTCTGCAAATCTTTCTATGATTGCTATACCACTCACTCTGGGGCTTAATTTTCCAATGTCCATTCTAATAAAACAGATCAAGCAATATGATGATGTGGACTTGAATATTATATGAATTTCATTTGACTCTGGTCTACTCTTATCTGGTTTGAACATGCATTCAGAATCAACAAACCTGCATTTCCTCCAATCATACAGAAAAAAAAAATTTGGGAAAAATGTCATTTACCATGCAAGTATCTAGGGTTGATAGGGCTGCTAAGGCAGGGGCATAAGCAGAGTTTTATAATCTTCAGCTGGCCCACTATGTTTCCTTGCATCCCTAGCAAGCATGTTGCCTATATATACTGCAAGTGGGTCTAACCATCAATGAGATTTGTTAGTTCGAATTGTTCAATTTTTAGGACCTTGTTTAAGGATTATCTTTATAGAAAGTCACTGAAATCCGAATTAGTTATCTAACAATAACACAACAAATGTTTCTATAATTAAAGAACAACAAGATGTTCTCGTTGGTCAAAGGATTTTGAGTTTCTACTGATGTTTTGTAGGAAAGATTCTTAGGGCCTGTTTGGTATTCTATCCACGTAGGGAATTCAAAAACTGTTATTTTTCTTAAAAATAAGGAGTTCTCAAATTCATTTTTTAAGATTCAAAAAGTTGTTTGGTATGCAACTTAAAAACTATTTTTGAATCTTTAATTTGAAAACTTGTTTTGTTGAATTCTTGAAAACAATTTTTTTTCCTCATTTTTTATAATTAAGATATTTTGATAAACTTATCAAAATTATATTAAACATACTATTTTAATACCATACATATACGATCGACAAACTCAATTGGTCTTCAATTCTTAAATAATACATATTAAATTCAAACATTCTAGACTAAATAAATTATAAGACTAATGATTCTAAATATAATCCATCCACATTGCTCCGGCAATGTTTTCTCTAGCATCACTCATTTTATTAGCATTGTCCTCATGTAAATGGATATGTTCTTGATTCACTTCAAAGCGTTCTTCATCTACCACTTGAAGATTATTGACTTGATATTGATGAAATATGATGTCATTATAAGATTTCAAGATGCTATGAAAGCTTGCATCCCAATACGGCTGCAGCTGTGTATATTTATATTGATTGCAACAGATAAGTACAAGTTTGAAATATAAGAAGTTGTTCCTACAAACCAGGCTATCAACTATAGAGAGTTAGAGTCCTATACAAAAACAGATTCCTCATTACAATCAACTAAAAGATAAATTATCACTATTCAAACAAGAAGATTTCAAATTCAAAATCACAACAGATTTAGCCACATCAGAACATGGTCTAACAGTCATTTCTCGATTGCATCCAAATCAGTTGATGAATCACTTTCAGAACTTGAACCATCATCTATAACAAAGACAAATATAACAAGGAATAAGAAAAACAGGGTAAACAAAGATAAATATCCTTTAACAGACCAACTCTATTGCGTGTGATATAGTAGTGACCATGTGTTTTGTGAATCAATGGTTCAATTATTTTTGTAAAAGCAAGCCAAGAATTGGTAAGTGCAAAGAAAATTAAAACAAGGTTGGTTCTGTGGCTCAAAGCAATAGCTGGTAAAAGTGTTTCAATATGCTGGAAGAACAAATTTCATCAGAAAAAAACACAAACTAGTATGTCCTCATTTAGTAAAAGTCTGTGTGGCCCTATAGAGAAGGCAATGTAAAGCAGAAGTTGAAATATGAGATTGGTCAAGTTGTACGACTTTCTTAGAAAATGACCCATTTAGGCAACTTCTGGCTCAAATTTAAGAGTCTAAGATTATAATTAAAGACAGCATTCTAATACTCAAAAAGTGTCGACTGTCAGCTTCAAAGGCTTCCAGTTGGGCAATTATCAAGTCAAAGCCACCCTCTTCAAATACAACTCTCAAAACTATTATTATTATATTATCTCTCTCTCTCATATTATTGTTATTATTATTATCCTCTTCACTGTCTCTTAGTCACAATTTACAAGATCCCAAATGAATCAAAAACCTCTGCATCCTCATTTTGATGTTTCTCCTCATTTGCTCTGGACTTTTACCACCAAAACTGCAGTGTGCCCGTAAGTTGTGGCCCGCAAGAAATTAGCTATCCAATCTACATCCAAGGCAAGCAAGAACCCCTTTGTGGGTACCCTGGCTTCCAGCTCTTTTGTAGGAAAGACTCTTATGGGGTTTGTAAAAAGGTCACTTAACTGGACAGTCCATATCACTGAAATACACTGCATATTGAGTCCCTAAGGCATTGTTTGCTGGGCTAGACTGAACTGGATATTTTCAATTAAAATGGACATGAGTCCTAGCCATTGTTTGGTGAGTATAAGCGTGTCTCGGACTGGATATGGACATGGGATCTATGTCCCAAATAACTATGGCTTTAGAACCCAAGCCCAGATGTGGACTACGTCATCCTTCATTTCATAAAATAAAGGGCATACCAAAAATCCCACATTTATCATATGATGACTCAGCATACTGTGGGTCGGGAATCACATCCCATACGTATGCCCCAGTAGTAGCCCTAATGAAATGGACATCCATCCGTGCATGCAGCAGCGATAGGTCTACAGCTTATTCAGTCACAACAGCATCCCAAATTAAACTCCATGTTTTGACTTAACGTCAACCCATTGTTGGATCCAACCGAGTCCCAATTTCTTTTTTGGTAATTTGAGTCAAAACTTAACTAGCAGGCCCAAAACCAGGTCCAATCAAAATATACATCATTGTTCAGCCATGCATGAACATCATTCGCTTTTGCTTGATAATCTCTCTCTCTCTCTCTCTCTCTCTCTCTCTCTCTCTCTCTCTCTAATCTTGAATGTTTCTACAATGATCATGAAATTGAAAAGCAGCTCACAGTCAGCCCACTCCCTCATTTCCTTCCCTTTGGTGCGACACAAGCACACCTTGCATGAATAAGCAACGAAGGCTATCAACGTATGGAGACAAAGACTTGAAAACCAGCCTAACCACTCGGTTCCACATCATTTCAAATCATGCAGCTAGGCACTATCATTGCCTCTCCCAGCCGAAAGCACAAGCCATCAATTGTTGACAAACAAATAATCCTCCACATGGGAGAGACCACTTCCACAGCCATTGTGAATGCAGAAAGCAAGCCACCAATTGAACATCCACCAACGTGTATCTCATGCACGTACATTTAGTCTACAATTCCATGTCATGATTTCATCTTACATAGGTTTATAAGTTGAACATAATTGCACAACATAATAATGAAGCTTCTAGAGGAGGGAGACCGTGTGAAAATGGTCGAACAGAAAATAAAAGCAATCTTTAATAGAGTTTAAAAGAGAGAGAGAGAGAGAGAGAGAGAGAGAGAGAGAGAGAGAGCCCTTAACAACACCATTGCAAAACTCATCAAACACGTAACACTTACACAGCCAGAATGAAGAAAATGGTATGTAATTGATTTTGTTATTCATTCAAGGGGCTAAGCCACAGACTTATAGTTACAGAAGTATCCTAATGTGGTTCCTACGATCAAGCTAAATCATTTACAAATAAGGAAAGAAGTTATATACAATATTGACAGAATCAACATTCCATTCTAAGCTTGATCTCCTTCAACACTCCCCCTCAAGTTGGAGTGTATGTTTATGACACCCAACTTGCTAAGTAGCACTTCAAACTGTGTCGAGCTTAATGGCTTAGTGAACAGATCGGCCGGCTGACTTGCACTACGAATATGAGCTGTCCGAATCATCCCTTCTTGAATTTTCTCTCGAACCAGATGGCAATCTATCTCTATGTGTTTGGTTCTCTCATGAAACACCGGATTCGATGCTATGTGTATGGCCGCTTGATTGTCACAAAATAGGGTTACTGGCTGCGTGTGATCAACTCCTAAATCCTTCAAAATGTTCTTCAACCATGTGACTTCGCAGCAAGTAGTAGCCATGGAACGGTACTCGGCCTCCGCACTTGAACGCGATACGGTTGTTTGTTTCTTAGTCCTCCAAGAGACCGGTGCTTGCCCAAGCAAAATGCAGTATCCCGTGATTGATCTCCTTGTGTCTTTACAACGTGCCCAATCAGCATCACAGAATGCCCGCAATTGGAGTGACCCTGTAGATGGTAGCAGGATACCTTGACCCGGTGTTCGCTTAATGTATTTAAGCACTTTATGGGCTGCTTCCAAATGTGGTTGCCGTGGCTTATCCATGAACTGGCTTAGTACATGTACAGCATAAGTCAAGTCCGGCCTAGTTATGGTCAAATATATCAACCTCCCAACCATTCTTCTATATGCTGAAGCATCATCTAATAACTTTCCATCAAATTGTGTGAGTGATAAATTCTGTTCCACAGGGAACCGAGAAGGTTTGACACCTAAAAATCCAGCATCATCCAAAATTTCCAAGGCATACTTACGTTGCGACAAACTGATTCCATGCCGTGATCTGGCAACTTCGATGCCGAGGAAATATTTCAACTGACCCAAATCCTTAAGCTTGAATTGGTTGGCCAAGAATAATTTCGTGTTCTCTATATCCTCCAAATTGTTCCCTGCCAGTATAACGTCATCAACATATACAAGCAACACTAGGAAGTTACCTTGACGACTTCGGACGAACAGAGAATAGTCGGATCGTGACTGTCGGAATCCCGCGGCTTTGAGGGCAGTAGACAGCTTGATAAACCATTGCCTAGATGCTTGTTTTAAACCGTACAACGACTTGTGCAATTGACAGACCCGATTCTCCCCCTTTCGTCCGAAACCAGGAGGCAAGGACATGAACACCTCCTCATCAAGGTCGCCATTCAAAAACGCATTGTTCACATCCAATTGGTGGAGATGCCAGCCACGCAGAGAGGCCACACTAAGGAGAATATGGACGGTCACCAATTTGGCAACCGGGGCAAAAGTCTCCCGGTAATCAACGCCTTCCACTTGACTGTAGCCTTTTGCAACCAAGCGGGCTTTGTAGCGTTCCACCGTACCGTCAGCCTTCAATTTCACCTTATATACCCACTTACAGCCGATCGGTCATTTATGAGGTGGCAACGGCACCAAGCTCCAAGTCCCATTAGCCTGTAGGGCATCAATCTCAGATTTCATGGCGGCACGCCATTGTGGAATTTGGACTGCCTGAGAGAAACTTGTAGGTTCTTTAAGAAGGGTAAGGTGGGCCAGATAAGTTTTGTGAGAGTGAGAAAGTTGAGCATATGACAAAAATTGAGAGAGTGGGTGAGCCGTACCTGAACGGGTGACCAAGTTCGTGGATGACGGTGGTGCGGTCCTTGAAGGGAGGCTAGTCTCGAGTTGAAAGTCCTGCAAGTAGGCCGGCGGCCGGGTGGAACGACCGCCGCGGCGCGGAGCGAGGTGGGGAGGTGTGGGCGACGGAGATGGGAAAGCTACAGGTGGCGGCGAAGGAGGAGGCAGATCGGGGAGAGCTGCGGCAGGGGAAGTTGTTGGTGAAAGGGAAGGAGCAACGACATGTGAGGGAGAGGGCAGATCAGTGAGGTCTGCATCAGGTGTGTTGAGTAAAGGGTGGGTAGGTGGGCTGGTGGGTGGATTTGGCCCATCAAGAGGGGAAGTTAGATGGGCTGTGGAGAGGGAGTCCATGTCAAAGTGTAAGAACGGGTCAAGGTGAGGGGAAGGAATGCTGGGTGAATTTTGATTAAGGGGTGACGCAGCGGATTGGTGAGAAAGTAGAAAAGGAAACACATTTTCAAAAAAACTCACATCACGAGAAACAAGCACCTTTTGTTTACTGAGATCAAAAACACGATATCCTTTCTGACCATAAGGATATCCCAGAAAGAGACACCGAGATGCTCTTGGATCAAATTTCGAACGATTCTGTGCATGGGTAGAAGTGAAACATAAGCAACCAAAAACACGCAAATGGGAATAACTGGGAGTTTTGTTAAACAGCTTTTCATATGGGGTTTTGCCATCGAGAAGAGGAGTAGGTGTGCGATTGATGAGGTATGCAGATGTGAGAATGGCATCCCCCCAAAAACGATTTGGAAGCCCAGCCTGAATAAGCAGGGCACGTGCCATATTTAACAAGTGTCTATGTTTTCGTTCAGCAACCCCATTTTGCTGGGGTGTGTTGATACAACTAGTTTGATGCATTATACCTTTATCTGCATAGAAGCTACCAATGTTGAATTCAGGGCCATTGTCACTACGGATGACCTTAATTTTGGAATCAAATTGAGTGGCAACCATATTGATGAAATTAACTAGAAGAGTCCTAGCATCAGACTTGTGTTTCATAAGATAAATCCATGTGCATCTAGTGTAATCATCAACAATGGTAAGAAAATATTTGGCACCCGAAAGCGAAGCAACTTTATAACCACCCCATATGTCAATATGAATTAAATCAAAACTAGAATGAGTAGAAATTGAACTTGAAGGAAAAGGAAGTTTCGTTTGTTTAGCCAAAGGGCAAATTGCACACTTGTCGGTATCACAAGAGGCATGTTTAAAATTTGAAAAAGAGAATAATGGAAGAACTCTGGTAGATGGGTGTCCAAGACGTTGGTGCCAAAGGGTTGTATTGGATATTTGTGCCTGATTGCATGTTCCTTTCTTGGGTCGATCGAGATAATAAAGGCCCTCCCGTTCAATTCCCGTCCCAATCATCATCCCCGAACGTAGGTCCTGTATGAGACAAAATTGGTTCAGAAAAACGGTAATACAAGATGAATTGGCTAACTTGCTAATTGAAATCAAATTCAATTTGAAAAACGGGACACACAAAACGTTCTCAAGAATCAAATTGGGGGACAAGGCAACTGTGCCAATGTGGGTCACTTGTGCCACGGACCCATTCGGCAATTCTACTGTGTGATTAGTGGCCGGCCTCGAGGTAGAGAACAGGTTGGGATCATAAATCATATGGTCCGTGCAGCCACTGTCTAAAATCCAAGTGCTTTGTTTGTCATTAGAGTTGAGGGAAAAGGCTTTACCTGAAAGTCCATCATGGGTTGTGGAATTACCAACATGATTAGCAGAGGAGGTCCTGTTTTGCAGCTCCTTCAATATCTGTTTGCACTCTTCAGCGGTAAATGGGAAGTTCATCTCCTTCCTCTCTGTCATACACGTTGCTGCTTGGTTCCCTTTGGAAATCATCGCACTAAACTCGGCCTCAGCCGCTGCCTTCTTCTTGCGGCAATACTCGGCTGTGTGACCCTTCCATCCGCAAAATGTGCATTTGAGGTGTGCACGACAATTCTTGGCAGTGTGGTTTGTTTTGTTGCACTTGGTGCACTTCATCTCACCCTTTTCTCCGTCGGATTCACGGCTAGAATTCTTCACAGCAAACACGGCCGCATCCGGTTGTGCCTGAGCTTTACCCGCTGTCACTTCCGATTGCTTCTCATGCCTCAGAACGAGGGAGTACGCCTTGTTCACTGTGGGTAAGGGATCTTGCAGCAAAGTGTTGCTGCGAACACTTGCATATGAGTCGTTGAGACCCATGAGGAACTTCATGGTCTTCTGCGTGTCCAAATATGCAGCCACTTCCTTGACGGATCCACAAGTGCAGATCGGGAAGGTGCACAAAGCATCACGTTCATCCCATAGTCCCTTCAATTTTGTGAAGTAAGATCCCACGGACATACTTCCCTGCACACAAGCATGAATCTCGTTCTCGATATTGAACAATTGAACCACGTTCACATGTGAGAATCTCTCCTGCAATTCCAGCCACATCTGCCGAGCATTCTTGCAATTAATCACGCTGCTGGCGATGTCTTTTGACATCGACCCTAGCAGCCAAGTTTGGACCAGATTATTGCAACGATTCCACTGCTGCCATTCATTCGGATCCCTTCCATTCGGCTCCTCGATCGAACCATCTATGAGTCCGATTTTGTTCTTGACCGTTAAGGTCATAGTCATGGATTGTTTCCATGTGCTGTAATTATCTTCGACCAAGGGCTGCGGCACAAGAATAGCACCGGGTTGGTCGGAATGATGAAGGTATAGTTGGTGGTTGGGATGATCCCACTTGGTTCCCGAAGCCGTGCCCGATGGGTTGGTCTCTGCCATGGAGGTCGGCTAGGGTTTTGTTGTGTTTTTGTGTTTTGTTTATTGCCCAGATCAATGCTCTGATACCATGAAGAAAATGGTATGTAATTGATTTTGTTATTCATTCAAGGGGCTAAGCCACAGACTTATAGTTACAGAAGTATCCTAATGTGGTTCCTACGATCAAGCTAAATCATTTACAAATAAGGAAAGAAGTTATATACAATATTGACAGAATCAACATTCCATTCTAAGCTTGATCTCCTTCAACACAGAAGATAGGCAAAGGGGTGGAAAAGTTGAACACAGGACAGCTGAAGAAGAAGGAAGTGGTTGCCTAATATTAAGTTGAACACAGAACAGCTGCAGCAGGCAATAAATAAATAAAAAACCCAACCCCATCTAATCTTCAATCTAAACCCCTTGAACCCTAAACCCATAATAGAGAGGAAATTCCTTGAAACCCACAATAGAGAGGGGAAGGAGAGAGACTTTTTTTTATTTTTATAAGGCTAAATTATTGAAATGCCCCTGTAACTCAATTTCAGTCTTAGTTTCCCCCCTGAAACTCTAAGTGTTTTACTTTCCCCCTAAAACTCCATATATTGTCTCACTTTGCCTATATTCCATCCAGCCCTAACAGAAGTCGAAAATTGGGGAAACAATGATGGGGAAACAGTGATGGGGACGTTGTTGAATGAGACTCTGGGGTCATAGGCCAAAGTGATGACGGAGAGGGAGCGGTCAGAGAGTAAAGTTGAGATCTTGGCACCGAAAGGCAGGGACTTGAGGGATCAGAGAGAGAAATAAGGGGGGATGATGTGGAATTGCAGGAGATTCAGCAGTGGTTGATCGGAGTGAGAGAAGGCGGCGTTGATGGGGGCGAAGATGGTGAGAGAAGGAGACTGGGAGAGGAGGAGGGTTTGAGAGGCGAGATCGAGGGTCAGAGCCATGGAGGTGTGGCCGAAATCTGAGAGGATTTCGGCGGTGTTGACGAGGGTTTGGGTGGGGAGGGCGGAGGAGAGAGAGAGAGAACTGAGAGGACGATGAGAGAGAGAAGGAGTTGGGTTGCCGCCATTGTTGGAGGTTGTTCTTCGTTTCTTGGAGTTTGGAGAGGGGTTTGCTTTTGTAAATGAGTCTGGGTGTAGTTGCAGATTAAGAGAGTATCTGAATTTGTAAGAGAAGGTTGTTTTTGGCGGGTTAAGATTTGACGACTTCTGTTAGGGCTGGATGGAATATAGGCAAAGTGAGACAATATATGGAGTTTCAGGAGGGAAAGTGAGACACTTAGAGTTTCAGGGGGGAAACTAAGACTGAAATTGAGTTACAGGGGGCATTTCAATAATTTAGCCTTTTTATAAAATGTAAATAAAATGTCCTTTTCTATCAAAAGTAAATAAAAAAAGAAGTTTAAGGTATTTCATATAAAAAACTATAAGACTTTTTTTGTGGTGGACTCTATATAAGACCTTTTTACTACTAGGTTTATCAAGTGAGTCTAATATTCAAGTATTTTATTATTTTAAAATATAAAAAATATGCAAATTTTAAAAAGTTAATAGCATTTTCTTTTTCTACGTTGCAAAATTCTTGGGGTGGCCAAGCAAATCGTGTAGGACATTTTCTTTTACACGAACATGCTGTGTAGTTTCCGAACCCTTTTTTTTTTTTTTGGGGGTGTATATAAACAAGCCCCCCTAACACCATTGCAAAACTCATCAAACACATAACACCTACACAGCCAGAAGATAAGCAAAGTGGTGGAAAAGCTGAACACAGGACAGCTGAAGAAGAAATGAAGAAGAACCCAGGTAAGGAAGTGGTTGCAGCAGGCGATAAAAAAACATGCGTTCAACCAAAGACTTCAAATTTTGCAATTGTGATTCCAGCCTCTTTTTTTCACTCTCTCTCCAACTCCAAGTCCACCACTGAGGCTACAACCAAGAACTCCAATATCATATTTCCCCATCTCAACTCCAAGTCCTAGCTAGTATATCAATGTATCTGTTCTCAATCTCAGCTAATGTTAAATAAACATGGTTTGTTGTGTGTCTCAGTGGAAATGTTGTGGGCTTGATCAAATTCCATATACTATAGATGATCATGTTGTCCTAAAAAACTATCTTGTCGTTTTGAAATTGTTGCAGTATAGAGAAGTGTGATGTCTATATATGTTTACTGGTTTCTGTAATGTCTTAAATTAAATAGAAGTTTTTAATTGTTTTAAATTGCCAGAGGTTCATGCAGATATTGAGACATGTATAATGACTTCTCTTTTTGTTTTTTAACGAACAAAGTCAATTGGGAAAAGCAATAAACGTGTAGAAATGGCAATGACATAGAGATGTTGATACTCAATAAAGCTAATTCCAAGTCAAAGGGTGAAAATTACCTTGGTTACCCAAATCTGCTGGGCAATTTACTTCACGTACCGGTAATTTTTCAGGGAAAAGGCAATGACAATGACATAGAGATGTTGACTGTCAAATTGCCATTTTCCATTCGAGTAGCTAGGGTTGCTAAGACTATTATCTCCTTTTTTTTGCGTACAAAGCGGGGCCAAGAGCCCAAAACCAAACAATTACGTAGCATATATATGCATTAACCTGGGACTAGGGGTACTGCTAACATCTGCAGCAATAATATCATTAAGGAAGGGGGGCTCCAACTCCAAAACATGAAAGGCCTAAACGGAATTCATAGCTCTTGGCAGCTAAAGCATCAGCAGCCTTATTTTGCTCACGGTAGACGTGGGATAAGGAGCAAGACCAATCACCATGCAGCTGTAAATTACAGCAATTGAGAAGACTAAACAGGGGATGAGAAGGAATGAGAGGGTTATTCAGGAGGGCCACCACCGAGGATGCATCACATTTAGTCTCCACAACTCTGTAGCCAGCCTCCCAGGCCAATTTGAGCCCACAGAAAATACCCCACAGCTCAGCTTCAAGGACAGACCCAAGATTGACAGCAAAGCCCTTGACCCAGGAACCAGAGGAATCTCTTAACAGACCACCCGCACCAATCTGACCAGTGTCAGAATTTCTACTGCCATCAGTATTGATTTTAACCGTACCATGCACGGGAGCAAAACCCTTATTATCTCCTCGTCTTGTAGGTTTCTTTTTCTTTTCTTTTTAAAATGAACTTGAGGGGAAAACCCCCAAAAAAATATTGGTGTTAAAAAAGATCAAACCTGAAGAGAATTAATTATAAATAAGACTTCTTTTTAAGAATAAAAACAGGATTTTCTCATTTATATATACTTTCTGACTCTCCACTCTTCAGGCTTTAAAAGACCTTTACTCGAAGTTCACTAGATGGACTCAGAAAGAAGTTGATGTTTGTAATCATAATATGGTAATATTTGAGGCTTTCCTTGACAATTTGACTTCATTTGCAAAAGATGATTGTTAGCTTTTACCTTCCCAACAGAACTCTCAGGAAAACAAACACAGGTCCAGACTCCAGAGGTAATTTTACCAATTACCACTGAAAATTAGCTGATTTCTTACACTGAAAAACAAAGGTCAAAAATGAAATTAGCTAGTGTTTCTACGAATGCCCTCATATGCACAAGCAACTTGAAACAAATTGATCTGATTTACAAATGCGATAGACGATCCCAATAGCTCTACATTCCTACCAGACCAACTTTCCTCCTCTGAAATAACTGAAGGCATTAACTTCCCAGCAAAATATAAGTAAGAAAATCACTGTGGGATTTGGAGCAGTCATTTGAGCAGCAGGAACCCAGAATGTTGTACAAGTGTCATCATACATGCCTTGTGCATCAATGACCAGCTGGGGGGCTCCCTGGAGCTGTAGGTTGTGTAACTCTTAGCGTCCCACCAAGTTCGACGGGAACAAGCGGGACAAGGGAATGCAAAACATCGGTTATCAGTGGGCGGTAACTTGGTTCTGGTTGCACACATAACACAGCTACAGCAGCAACCTGTGTGTAATGCATTGCAACTCATCAATTATACTACAGCATGAAATTTTGTGTCCATTCAGTACAAACAGAAGAATCGATACACATAGTCAAGCACGAGTCTATCGTAGAACTAATTGCAACCGAACATACTGGGTTTGTAATTCACAAACCTGGTATAAGTGCTTCAGATCCATTGTGTCTTTGATCACAGGATCCACAATGTTTGGAAGCTTTGATCTGTCAGTGAGCTGAGGCATGGCCTGTATTACAGCATTGAGTTTTGAAATATTTAAGTTTTTGACAGGAATTATGCAAATAAATTAAAATTGAGAGCAGTTAGGAGAAAGGCATACCCATGTGACTATAGATTGGCACTGAGTTGGTGCCAGTTTTTCTACAGGCCTTCTTCCTAGTAGAAGCTCCAGAAGCACAATCCCGAAAGCATAGACATCACTCTTGTCTGTCAATTTACCTGAGAAATCATAAGAGTGATTTGATTACCACCAAAACTTGTTTCAAATGCTATAATTACAAAAATGAAAGCTTAGAAGTCTGGTGCAGGGGAGCTCACACAGCTCTTTAGAAAATTATGCTATTTAGTATTCTCGCTGACCAAGTGGATTGTTGGCCATTAATATTTAAAATGTGTGATACTAACATGCATATGCCAAGCATGTCTATAAACAAAAATTTACAAATTATTAAGCTAAAGCTTATCTTCAAGGTGAATCCGAATTTTTCAGAAAATCAACGTGTCATCCAAAATTTGATAACTATCAAGCCGTCCACCTCTCCCTTCTCTCAAGTTCAAATTTCCACATAAATGGCTTATAACATCCCTAATTTCAGTTAAGCTTGAGTATAACAAGTAGTTCAGGGATTTCCTCTTCCAAATCAAAAATGGTATATGAACCCAGTGGCAGAACATGTGCAGCTACGGCCCCTAGATAACTTAACTAAAAGATACGTACTTTATTATGAAGATCAAACGCAGTACCGTAGTAGTTGTCAATGGTCCAAAGAACAATTAGATTAGATTTAGCTTAGGGAAAAGAAACTATAGTTTAGTAGACACAGCAACCAGTGAGAATTAAAGAATACACCTTGCAATTATTACAAGTTTAGTTGGCATACCATCTAAAAGATACTCTGGAGCAACATAACCCAAGGTGCCAGAGAGCTTGATGTTATTACTGTTTTTGGCCCCATCAGCCACAGCAAGACCAAAATCAGAAAGCTGAAACAAGCCACCATGAGAGAGAAAATAAGCTTCAGTGAATTTAGTGCAAGAGGATAATAATGCATAATTGAAATATTTTAATACAAGCTCAATATTTTATAAGGAAAGATGAGACACTACAATAATTTATATAATCATACCTTGGCATTGAAGTTGGCATCTAAAAGAATATTAGATGTTTTCAGATCTCTATGGATCACTGGAGGGTTGCAGTACTCGTGCAGATGTTCTAATCCTCTGGTCAACAGTACCCAATATGTTAAAATGTAAAAAACCCATAACAACCAAAGGACTCCACAACTAGGAAAACAAGCTCACCTTGCAGCATCAAGAGCAATTTTCATTCGCATATGCCATGTTAGTGCTGAACCATTAGACGGTCCTGCAACAATAGGACAAAAATATATATTTCATGATATTCCTTTTTTAATTTTTAAAAAAATTAACAGAAAATAAATGTATTACCATGCAATTGAGTTTCCAGAGATCCATTATGCATCAACTCATAAACAATGAACCTTGTGTCACCATCAGTACTACAACCCAAAAAGGAAATTATATTTGGATGCTGAATTTTATGTAACAACTCCACCTCATTCTGCAATTTGAAGTGATAATTCAAGATAGACACAATAAATACATCAGATAAGATTTACAATAAATACAGCATTATACAAAACTACAACTAAAATTTTGAGCAAAAGTTACCTCAAATTCTCTCTCAGAATCCTGACTTGCACAGTCTAGTTTCTTGACTGCAACAAGCAAATTATCATCCAACCGAGCCTTATAAACACATCCAAATCCACCCTCACCAATAATGTTGCTGTCCCGGAAATTGTTGGTGCCTTTTTCGAGTACTTTATATTCAATTACTGAAACAGATCCTTTCTTAGAAGCCATCCTTATGGAATTGAATTTACCCATAAATGGACCCAATGCAAGCCCCTTCTCAGCATCTTCTTACACAAACCAACGAAACAGAACGAAACAGAACAAAAAATCTCAGAGAACAACAATTTACAAGTATACTAAAACCCACAAATTGAAGCAAGATTTAGGGGGCAAAAAGTGCTTGGTACAAATGAAAGTACCTGAGCTCTGAGCACTTTTCTTGTGGGACTTGTGTGGACACTTCTTGTGATAAACCCACAAGCACAACAATGACAACAAAACTACACCAAGTGCAGTGCAGGTGATAATGAGAGCAATTAGCATTTTCCTATGTGGCTCCATTTGATGCCCTTCACTTCCTTCTTGAATTTCTGATTACACATGAAATATATAGAGGCGTGTTTCAGCAAAAATTGAGCAAATGGGCAATATCTCATACATTAAAACCAGGAGATTTTTGCACCAACATCACAGAAGTTGATAAAATCAGAGAAATTGAATTCAATATATCGTAGTAAATGCACGCAATTTGGTGGTCATTTTTGAAATTCGAATTTTCGAAGTGGTGCACCCGTGACCCAATTAAAACCCCACTTGCTAGAAATGAAAAGGAAGAGTCTTTAGTCTATGGAGAGCAGAGCAAAGCATAAGTATTAAGTACCTGGAGAGAAGGAAGCCATTGATGAAGCAATTGGAGAAATGGGTGAGGAAAGCGGAGCCAATATGGAGGAAAAAAGTGGGTCAGGTGTGGCACCAACACAAATGGGACATGGCTGATTTTGGTGTACAAGCAGCAAAAGCAAATTGAGAGCAATAACAAGAAGAAGCTTCATTGTTGTTTGCTTTTGGTTTACTAAGTTTAAGAACACATGGAAATATAGATTGTGGGTTCCAACCAATGGAGGAGAGAGGGAGAGAGAGAGAGAGAGGTGTTTGGGAAGCCTAGGAACGGTGGGGAGGTGTGTTTTGGATCTTTCAGTCCTTCTCCTTGAATATTTTGAATTCCGACTCTCTCTCTCTGCCTCTCTAGCATGTAGCCATTTTCTTTTTAACTTCTTTTTAACTATCTTTCCATCTGCAAAAGGTGAAAGGGTAAACAAAGATGCAATTGCAGGGAAAAGCTGTATTTTATGTTCTGGGTGGGGACAGTGCACACCAATCATGTGGAGAGTCATAAACCATTAAACATCAGCCATAATATCTTTTCCAAACCACAAAAAAATAAAATAAAATAACACAACTAATTGATGTGAGTGAGACCCATAATTTTTATTTTCTTGTCACTATAATCACTATAATCACTCTCTTCAATTTCTTTTTTTTTTTGGGTATACTTTTCAAATTGTATAAATAATAGAAAAATACGTTCCTTCTTTAAAATATCCATATATTTATAGAATATCAGATGTGTGCAAAACAAATATAATGAAAAAAAAAATGATATAATTAACAACAATGAAGATTCACATGAAATATATTATGATGGAGTCATTTTCATAGCAAAACTGGTTGTATCTCTACATTCCACAACCCCAATGTGAGTTCTTTTTTCTCTCTAATATAAATATAGTGAAAGATACTTTATTCATTAAACAAACCCATCATATAGCCATTTTTGGTGTGAAAATATTCCCATCCTCAAACTATCATATATGTTTGCAACACAAGTATGAAAACAAATAAATGCTTCCTTTCTTTTTTTTTCTTTTGCCAAAATTAGGAATGATAGGGTGCGATAGGGATTCGAACCTATTCCCTATCCCATTGATCTGCAAATAAATACCATTTTTCGCTGGGCGGGATTCCATTGAAAATGTTTATTTTTCCTTTATCAAGGCTATGAGATTACCCATCTAGTTCTTCTTCTTTTTTTCCTAACGGCCTTCTAGTTCTAGTTGCCAAATTGGAAAAATCAATGATCCAATATTTCATATAAACAAGGACTTGTTTGTCACGTGTTTGGTGAAAAACAGGTAACATGTATCTAGTATTCGTATGCACCCATGTTAGTCCTTTGCTTATTCTACGGGGACTTTATTTCTTTTTATTTTTCTTATTTATAAATAATAAATAAATAAAAAATAATTGGTAAGGATTATAGGGAAGGAGACCCACATGCGATGAACAAAATAGTCAAAGATCTAAGGGTGGGTAGAGTGTCTCAGTCAGACCATTAGGTCTGATCCTCTCTTTCTTTCTGCATGCAACAGCTGACAATTTGTAACATTACAAATTGCTTGCTTCTGCTTCCAATGTTCATCATCATCATCATCAAGCAATTTGGTGCAATTTGTTGCTCTTGGTTTCTTCTTTTCTTTTTTGTTGTGGCCTTTTTTTCTAGGTGAGACCCAAGGGCATTCACCGCCTACAGTAGTGACTAATCTCTTTCGCCGCGGGAGCTCTCCCAATTGAGGTAAACGGCTGGCCACGAAATGCGCTTCATTCTCATGGGCGGGGATCGAACCCCCAACCTCATGGTTAAGGAATGAGGTGTTGTGGCCTTTTTAGCTTTGTCTGCATGCATGTTGTTTCTGTAAAATTATTTAAAATAAGATGAATGATACAAGACCAAGACCATAAACAAACATCCCACTCATTATTTCGCTTTACCAATTTGAGATTGAGAGTTCTTTCGTTTTTAATTAAAAAGATAATTGATGATGATTAATTAAGGAACTATTTTGGATAATATTATAGCATGAATTGGAATGATCACCCTCATTATTATATAAGAGGATTTTTGTTCTCTTTTTTTCTCTATTTTATTGGTATGGGGGTAAGGCAATTGATTGCATGAGTTACTTGTGAAACCAAACAAAAGTAAATGTACTTTAAATATATTTTGTGAAGAAGAAAAAAGGTGGATTACATATAATTGTTAATGTAGATTATAAGAGTGCACTCGATTATTGTTGAGTTTCAAACCCATTATATTAAGAAAAGTAATTATGCCATCAATTATTCAAATTAAACATCATCATCTGTCCATATATATTATATAATATATTGTTGTCTATTAACCCATTGGACCTAAATTAAGGTACCAATTAAGATTCTTCAGAGGAGAGAAAAAAAGACATGCTCCATGAAATATCAAAGTAATAAAATTAACGGGGAGTTCATGTTAGATATGTAAAATTGTATTTTTCAAAATCTTTCTTAATAATGAAAGCTATATAAATTATTTTAAAATTAACCATAATTATATTTTATTTTATATATTTTTTAGGCGACAGAAGCATATCTTTTAGGGCCAGTCCAATTTTTTCCATGGCCCCAGGCTTATGACCAAACGCAAAAAAGAAGTTTCCAAATAAAGTTTCACGTGCATGCAGGAGTGCGGGACCTTCTTCTTCTTCTTCTTCTTCTATTTTTATTTTGGGTGCGTTTCTTATTCTCTTGTTTGGCCATAACTTTTTTCCTTTTTTATTCGAAAAAAGTGTGAAAAGATGGATGTCTTCTAATTAAAAGCCAACTTTCTTTGGAGATGACCCCATTCATTTTCAACATCCTAAGAACAATTTTGTAATCAACTTTAGTAACTTGTTGGAACCAATGGCAAAACCATCAACCGCTCACACAGAATGATGAGGCCGCTCAACTAATTTAAGAAATAACAATTGTTGTTGAGGAGGAAAAGTAAGTCTTTTTACATTTGTAAACAAGCAACTATCAGTCAACAAATTTCATATACTCAATTTGGTAGCTAGCCGTCGGGTACTAAATACAAGCGACTATTCTAAATTACGGAAAGAGGAATTTGAACTCGGATACAGAGTGAAGAACAAATTCACTCTAGCCAACTTGGATAAACTCATGTCTACTTTAATAGAGTCGTATTCATTATTTACTTGAGGAGCAAAGAAAAAAAATGATAAAAAGAAGAAATGCATTTGCGTGGGGTTCTTTCTTTCTGCAAAATGGGCCACATATGCCTGCAGATAACTTGCCGAAAGAGCAACCTCTAATTGGTTTTTTAATGTGACATTAGCAATGAGAGTGATGGGAGATAAATTATTAATTAGAATGATAGAATCTAATTCATAATCATGTCTTTTGTAATTGTCAACTAATTTATTGAATATTGATGTGAAGGTGATTATTATTATTATTTTTGAATTAGAAGCTCTACTTTAGCTCAGATTAATTACCACTCTAGCTAGTGGTGTCAATCTTATGTTCAATCTCTTTGCTCCTTTATTCCAACATTTGATTGACATTAAAGCTTATAACAAACCTAATCATTTTACAGTCTTTGTCCTTTGTTCTCTTACAAATGTAAATTAAGTAAATTGACCACAACATTGAATCTGTCATCTTTGCCCAAGGACGGAGCCACTTAAAGACCAAGATGGTCCTGGACCCCTCCCTTATCCCCTCCCAAGTTTCCCCATATTTCCCTCCATATGTCCCCTTATTTTCCCAATGTAGGTCCCCTTTTTGGGTACTATGCATCCGTAATCCGTCATTGCATTGCATATGAGTTTGATTATAGGTTAAAGTAATTGAGATTATCGTTTGTATTTTAATTTTAAATTTTAAAAAAAAAAAATTGTTAATCTCTCTTTGTCTCTCCGAGCACGTGGAGCACGTGTGCACAAGTGTTGGGAAAAGTCTATATGTCAGTGATGTTGGAAATTGTATAAATATATGAAATTATAAAAGATGTACAATCTTCAGTTTTGATCAGTGTGGCAGCAGCCAGTACACACACACTCAGAAAAATTAGGGATTAAAATTATGCAGTGATCATTGATTTCGTTACCACCGACATTTTTCATTTTCGACCCACATAATAATAATTCATATAAATACATTGTCCAATCCAAACTGTTATTGCGTGACATGAATATCCAGGACAATTATTGCCATCCTTTCTATTAATATATTCAAACATAATGGGACATAAATACACATATAATGAAATTTCGCTCCATCAAGTATCACTTTGGGCCCTCTTGCTTGCCAACGCAACCTTCTCTCATTGACCAATTAAAAAAACCCAACCTTCTCTCAACTTACAGACCATATATGGCCCTTTGCTCGACATGCATTATCAGTCATGTTCACCTGCTCGTCATGGGGCGGGGAATTTGTCGTCACCCACTCCATGTAGTAGTGCGGGTGAATGAGAATGTGTACAATATTATTTCTATATGATTTTCAACCCTTTTTCTTCCAGACAAGGAAATCATATTTTGTCTATCTTAGGGAAACTCCTCATTCAAGTTTAAACCCCAAAGCCTGGGTGATATGTTTACCAAAAACACAAGTCTCCAAGTTGTAAGATCATGTACAAGGGCTGGCGCATGCCCAATGTCGGTGGTCGGAATAAGTAAAATAAGGTGGTGTATAAACAGAAACTTTTAGTTTGTAATTTTCTATTTTCTATTTTATATTTTTATTTAATTTGGAGAAAGGAACAATGCGGGCCAAGTTGTAACACAATTATAGCTTACTAGAGTTATCCAATTCAATCCAAATTAATTGTAGGCACCAAACCTGGTATACAAATCTGACAAGTTTGACACAATGGGTCTTGTAAAATTTGAGATGCAGACAAATTGGCCCCAACTTTGACCAAATCCTTTTTTAGAATCATAGTCCAGAACAAATTGGCCCATTTAGTTATTAAAAAATTAAAAAAAGCAAAGGCTTTTCACAACCCATTAGCATTCGATGCAAGGGTTATGTGAGTGGGCCAAACTGCCCGGATTTGTTCAAACCGGTTTAACCAAACTAAACCAATTCAAGCTGTTCGATTCGGCTGTTGCAGTAATCTTTAGACGTAACCGCACCAGAGCAGATGCCATCCTAAGTTCCAGCTTGGCAACAGGTTATAGAGAAATGGCGGGCCAGTTGGAGTTGAAGGCATCCTTTGCAAGTCGGTTGGGCGCATCTGTCCTCATTCCACGTCTACGCCATCCAATTAAATATACGCGTGACACGTGGACCTATTGATTTTTTTAGGTTCGGAAATGGACTGATATGATATGTGCGTTTGTTGTCTAACATTTCTTTTATTTTTTTGGGCCTGATGCTTTTGTTGTCTCGAGCACACGGGATTCTTTCTTATTCCCTTCCTTTGTCTTTTGGCTTCTAAATGATTGCCTCTCGTTTTGGGTTTAATTACCAAGTTGGACCTAGTTTCCTGAATTTGGGTCGCTGACTTGTCAAAAAGACTCGTAACCTTCGTTGTGCCGAAGTTGACTGCTGGCCAGGGCGGTTTGAAACTGAATGTGTCTTTGAATGAAAATCAAGAGGTCAAAGGTCAAAGGTCAAAGGTCAAACCAAATTGATTGCATATTTTTATGGAAGGATAAGCTAAACACATTTTTATACCACATTTCTAAGAAAGATGGAGCTCGCCAATACAATATGAAAATACTTCCTCCTATCACCAAAAAAATACATGGAATATTCAAAAAGCATTTATCTTTTTTATATTTTTCCTAAAAAAAAGAGAGATGAAATTCATTCATCTCACAAAATGTTTACATCCTTTTGAAAGAAGCACTGTAGCGGAGGCAACCGATCCACTCACAAGCACCAGAAATTTTGAAGCAAACTTAGCGATCTTTAATTATAAATATATGTGTCAACATGTTAATGGTTGAATAAAAAGGCATTATGAGCTGCAGTACTTGATAAGATGCCATTTGTTATGTGAATTGGCGTCTTGTTATTGGTACAAGTGTCACTGTTGGGCTCTAGACACGTGTCATCTGTTTTGACTAACATTATTCAATTCCTAATTCACAACAAGGATTGAGTCTTCTTATTTCGATTGGAAAAACGTTTTTATTTTGCAATGCTTCTAGTACGGGAATTAAAAGAAAAAGAAAAAGAATATTTGATAGTGGCATTGTGGTAGTTCCCTACAAAAATAAGGCGCAAGAATTAAGGCCGTGGATAATCATGCCAGCGGTGGTTTCGAACCCACGTCAGACACGACCGTCTTCACGAATTAAAGCAGCGTTTTAGGTTAAAAGGGCCTTCAATGATACTTCCTCCTATCACCCAAAAAAAAAAGGAGGGAGCTATATGTCTCCTACGCGCTTCAGATCACGCGCATAATCAATATCATGTAAATCGTGTTTGGATTTGATGGAAACAAACAAGTTAATGGAATTAATATTTAGTTGCTATCGAATATTCCCAAAAATAAAAAAAACACATGCCCCTATAATTATCAATCTCACAATAAATTTTCAAACCAATTAAACCTTCCATATACGTATTTTAATTGTGGATTATCAAAACATCATAATGTAAAAGACTTGTAATTCACGTGATTATAAATTCAATTACCATGTACATTCGAGGTCCACCAATAATAATAGTATATAAAATATAACGAATTTTGATAGTACATTTTATGTGGTTCCAACTAAATAATAAAAAGTTGGGTCCTTCTACTTCTTGAAAAAGGAAACTTTGAATTAAAAATCACTTTTAAAAAAAGTAGTGTTTTAGTTTTAGGAAACCCACCTAAATTGTTTTCCTCAAAACAAAAAAGAAAAAGGAAACCTAATTGTTGAAGGGAAAAGTAAATCGAAAACAATGAGGAGAGTGGGTTTTATTATACTCTACCGCCTTTTGTCGCTTTCCCTACTCCAATTGCCTTTTAGGTATCTTCCCCTTCATTTCCCTATAAAACACAGCCCTCCCTCCTTCCCAATCTTCACACCGTCTCATCTTCGTTTTCCATTCTCTCTGTAAATTCCCCTTGGCTCTCAAGAGCCCCCAAAGTTTGTAATTTTCTCCTTCTCTTTCGCTGCAAGAGCTCGAAAAGCTCGAATTTTTGGATCTGATTTTGTGAGATTTTATATGGGTGTTCAAGTTTTCAGTCCCCAGAATTGCCTCAAAGACTCTGTCTCACCTCAAGCACTGATGAATTCCAATCGGAACCCTAACCCTAATCGGGTCAGAACCTCCCCACAAGCCGACCGGAGTAAGCGAAGGCTGACTAGGCCAAACAACAACCCAACCCCCCCGGTCCAGAAACCCGCTGCCCCCAAGAATGTCGTCATGGGCCAGGTCAAAATCCTAAAACGCGGCGAGGAAATCCCCAAAGCGGCCCCGATTCGGCCACCACAGAAGCAGAATCTCCATCCCCAAGTTCCGGATCTCGGATCCACCAGCCGGATGGGTCCTGACCCGAATATGGTTCCTATTCGTCCGAAGCAGACCAAGCTTCCGGAGCCGAACTGGGCTTCCGGGTTCTACGCCGGGTCGTCGTCGTGCATAGCTGCGCCTCCCCCGAGTTCCGTACCTCTGCCGTCGTTCTTCGCAAAGAAGAGCGCCCCTTCAAGCACCGATGAAGCTGCAAGCGTGCTGCTGAAGCTTCTGCGGCTGAATTTGTCGTAGATGGGTGGCGATCCAGTGGGTCGTGGGTCCATGGCGGACCAAGCATGTGCAGCAGTGTAGAGACCGCGTTTGGCTAATGTTCGTGTTGTGTGATTATCGCCCTTCCCCTTATTTTTTCGTGGGAAGATGGATGGATGAGGTCACAATTCGACCTAACGCTTTTTCTTCTTTTTAGATTAATTTCTGGGTTAAGGATTTTAATTATGTGCAGCAGTAGTTGGTAACTTGGGTTGGCTCCAATTTTTAGTATTTTATTTTTTGTTTAGTTTTCAATTAAATTTGGGTTGGGTTGCTTTTATTTTTGTGTCTTACTATTTAAGGTTGAGAGGTATAGTTTTTTAGGAGATGTTTCTGTTAAAATAAGGGTGTATTTTGTGTACATGTATCCACAAGTTTTTACGATATAGTAGCAAAGCAATTTATTAGTATAATTTGGTATTTTAATTCCATTGGTGTTTTGTCTACTCTTAATTTCCTTTATCTTGTTGTGATTAAATTGGGGTTTGGAGATGGCTGTGTTTTTGTGTATGTATGAGGTGTTTGATGGAAATTTGTGGGAATTGACTTCTGGGAAGGTTCAATTGCTGAGGGATTATGATGAACATGGGTTGTAACTTGTACCTTGTTGGTGAAGGTAGTAAAATCAAATGGTTACCTCAGAATTTCACTGGACTCTGTATAATTCTTGAGACTTTGTGGTTTGGGTGGGTTGGCTTGGCTTGGACTTGGAGCTATCAAAATCATTTTTTCCTTCTCAAGCCATTGTTTGGTTGGATCAAAAGATTTGATGGGGAATCATTTCCAATGTCTTTTTTTTTTTAAAAGGGATGAGATATAGATGATTCATTTCCTATGTTTGGTAATGTTCGGAAAATAATCAGAAAAAATCATTTAATTTAGTTTTTCATGATTGGTGTATGAATGTAAAACAAATTTAGTATAAATTATATGCCCATTTTGAAAATATGAATTGAATAAAATAAAAGAATGGTCGAAGTGGTAAATTATGAACTGGACAAAATGGTCATAAAAATGTGCATTTAATGTTGACCTTAATGGGTGGAGAGTTTTATTTTTCCCTAATTTCTAATGTGTTAGGCAACCATTTCCCATTACTTACCAAACATGGGAAATCATGATTTTCTATTCCAAGCCCCATTTTCCATCAACCAAACACACCATAAGGTCCCATTTGGTTCAAAATTTAAGGGCTTAGGAATGAGTTTGAAATTGCATTAGCATGTTTGGTAAGTGCACTTTTGGAGCTCATGAGTATTGACTTCCCGTGTAAAGGGAATTTCATACCCTTGGCTGAGTTTGGGAATTTGTTTCTCCCCACATGGGAAAACATTTAATTCAAATTTTTATGACTAACTTAACTGTATTCTATTTTTAAAATATCATATTTTATCCTTAGAAAAACTCTTCATATTTATTTATCTTTAATTTTTTTTTTTTTAAGGATATTGTTAGAAAGGTGAACAATTTTAATTCCTAATACTCCACAAACAAAACCTGGAAAGGTGATAAAATGAATTTCCTTATCCTCATTTCTCAACTTTTCCAAACATAAGAATGAGCATCCTCCATTCACAATTCACATATGACTTCCCTAAAACATAATCCATGTCGATGGAAGGGTCTGCAACTAAGTACTGGTTAAGCGGAAGCTCCTAAATTGAAACCCATGCTTTGCTATGGTGGTTGTTATTGGTCTTGGATGCTGAGCTATGAGAAGCATCCAAAGAAGTTTTTAGATTTTGTAATAATATAAGGCTTGCAATAAGTTTTGTAGTGAGAAATTTTGTTAAGGAGGGTCAACTTTAAATAATTATGATAATCACGTTGTAACATTGGATGAAAATTATTTTAGAACTCCGATAATAAAAGACAAACCCTCATGCAAGCTACCTAAAAGCAAAAAGAAAAGCTAATAAATCATATTTGTAAATTACGTAATCATCCATAGATTTTTTTAATTACTTTAAAAAAGGAGTTCTCATAAACACAATAATAACGAATTTTGGTAACACATTTTATGTGGTTCAAATAATAGGGTTACACACATTTAAAAGTTCAAAAAGAAAAGTTTGAATTTTAAATCACTTTAAAAAATAACAAATGTGTTTTAGGAAGCCTAAAAACAACATAATATCTAATTTGGGGCACTTTCTTCTTCACTAAGAAAAGTTTGAATTTTAAATCACTTTAAAAAATAACAAATGGTGTTTTGGGAAACGTAATTGTTTTCCTAAAAAGAAAAAGAAAGGAAACCTAATTGTGATTCGTGAAGGGAAACAATAATGATGGCTAAAACCAGTGTGGGAAACCCCCAAAGGGGGTTGATGAAAGTGGATTCTATTATACACTACCGCCTTTTGTCGCTTTTCCTACTCCTATTGCCTTTAGGTCTCTTCCCCTATAAAACTCAACCCTCCTTCCTTCTCAGTCTTCACACATTCACATCTTCGCTTTCCCTTCTCTCTGTAAATTCTCCAACTTTCTCATTTCTCCTTCTCTTTCGTCGCAAGGGCTCCAATTTTTGGTTCTGATTTTGTGAGATTTTAGATGGGTGTTCAAGTTCTCAGTCCCCAGAATTGCCTCAAAGACTCTCTCTCACCTCAACAAGCGCTGATGAATTCCAATCGAAACCCTAACCCTAATCGGCTCAGAAGCTCTCCCCAAACCGACCGGAAGAAGCGAAGGCCGACCCGGCCCAACAGCAACCCACCCGCTCCGATCCAGAAACCCGCCGCCCCCAAGAATCTCGTCATGGGCCAGGTCAAAATCCTAAAACGCGGCGAGGAAATCCCCAAAGCGACGCCGGTTCGGTCACCACCGAAGCAGAATCCCAGTCCCCAGGTTCCGAATCTCGGATCCACCAGCCGGATGGGTCCTGACCCGAAGATGGTTCCGGTTCTTCCGAAGCCTGCCAAACTACCGGAACCCAACTGGGCTTCCGGGTTCTACGCCGGGTCGTCGTCGTGTATAGCTGCGCCTCCCCCGGAGTCCCTACCTCTGCCGTCGTTCTTCGCAAAGAAGAGCGCCCCTTCAAGCACCGATGAAGCTGCAAGCGAGCTGCTGAAGCTTCTGCGGCTCAATTTGTCGTAGATGGATCGCCGGTCCATGGCGGACAAGCATGTGCAGCAGTATAGAGACCCGGTTTGGCTCAATTTGTCGTAGATGGGTCGTGTTGTTTAATTCTCGCCCTTCCCCTTATCTTTTCGTGGGAAGATAGATGGATGAGGTCACAATTCGACCCAACGCTTTTTCTTCTTTTTAGATTAATTTATGGGTTAGGGATTTTAATTATGTGCAGCAGTAAGTACAAGGCTTAATTTTTCTTGTTTCTTTAAATTTGTTTTTTGTTTTCAATTAAATTAGGGCTTGGTTGCATTTCCTTTGTGTCTTACGGTACAAGTATAAGATTAGATTTGGGTTGGAAGGCATAGTTTTTCAGGAGCTGTATCTGTAAAATTAGGTTATATTCTGTGTCCTAAGTTTTTACTTGTAGTTGCAAATATGTTATTAGTGAAATTTGGTTTTTAATTATATTGGTGTTTGATGGAATTACAAATTGAAACAAACAGAAATGTGGTTTGATTTGTGGTAATTGACTTCTGGGAAAGTTCAATTGCTGTGAGATTATGATGAACAACATGGGTTGTAAAGCTAGTAAAAATCAAATGGGTTACAACAGTGCTTTTGGTTGGAGCTATCAAAAGCAAAAGCAAAAAAGCAAGTCTCTATTTTTCGTTTTCTTAAAGGTAAAGAAAAGCAGATGGCTTCGCAATAAACAGAATCACTTTTTATGTCAGTGGAAGGGTCTGCAGCTCAGTTAGGGACAACTATGGTGACTTTTACTGGTTTTGCTTTTGGTCTTGGTCAGGCCCAAATGTTGGATGCTGAGCTATGAGCTTGCTGGACCAAAGCTTCAAAAGACGTTGGCAGAACTTGTTTTCAGTTTCAGAAATTATGGAGCTTAAAGGGAGGAGTGCAAAATGTTTCGTTCATCCAAAATCACTCCCAAACGAACTCTATTTGAATGAGTAAAGGTCAAAAAATTTATAAAAAAAATAATCATTAATATGGAGGTGTGATATGTTTTCTTTTAATTCATATTTAGTTTTATAGCTTTGTCATATTTAGGTTATGGGTTAGGTGCACCAGCAATTAGTGTGCGAATATGTTTGGTCCATGAAACTTGGTGATGCAGTTTTTGCAATTTGAACATGAAAATACTAGTCTGCAAGTTAATGCTCTTTTTCACTGGACTAGACTACACTCCGTTGTACCACGCGATGTTTATGGGCTGGCAGGGGTTGCTATACGTTTATTTGGGTTTACAAAATCTTTCTTGGACAGCCTAAAATTTGATCAGTGCATCAAGAACCCCTAAAATTTTTTTTAAAAATAAAATAAAATCCGTAACCTAAGTTCTAATACTTTTCTAGAGTGTATTGATCAAATTAATAATGAAATAAAATTAAAAGAAAAAATAGACTTTCAAAGCAAAAGTTGGTACTGTGACAGATTAATATCACATAAAGTATTTGCTTGGGCAATAAAAGTTTTTATGATATGAACGAGTCCAAATGAAAACGGCCCTGTATTTTGATAGTCCAAACTCTTTTCTGAGGCCACGACCCACATTAAGGCCGTGATTAACGCAATCTCCCAATAACTCACACTTGCTGCCTCAAATTTATTTTGGATCCAGCAGCAATATAAAATTAGGTCCTGCATTTTTTGGGTTCACCAACTGCATTTTCGAACCTTGAATATCCTTTTTGGACGGATCCTTCACCAACTGGATTTATGATATCCATTCCCTAGAGGGCTGAAGCTGGCTCCCAGAAAAGGGCAAATGTTTTCAATGTTTCATTACAATTTCGAGGGTTTCCATAAATATGCAGCTGATTTTGAATGGTCCTGCAGAATTTTCATCGAGCCCCATGATCCATTGGCAAAAAGAAACAAAACGGAGAAAATAAAATACTAACTCTGTCGTCCATCGTTCTAGTAAAAACTTATTTCATGTTTGTGCTTGTATTTTGTTTAGACCGTTTCGTACTTGTACTAAGGGGCGGAGCTAGAATTACAAGGTTTGGGGAAAGGGGGTGGTGAAATAGATAATACGAGTATATCAAATGCATAAGTTTTCAAGAGTTACATATTAGAGCTAAAATATTTCTAACTTAGTATGCATAATTTGTTTTAGATGAGCCATTAACTTAAATTACAAATTGTCTATTACTCGTTGTGTAACATATTAGATGAGAGATGTGGAAAATTGGGGGGTCAGTGCCGCTCTTGGCATAGGAAGAGTGGCTCCACCACTACGTGTACTCGTATTTGATGTGTTAGACATTTCGTATACTTGTGTAACACCCGGTCTAGTATACCGCATTCAAATTACGTTGGTGATAATCCGACTTGTTTTACGCTTCTAGTGGAAATTTATGACCTAGAAAAGAAAACAGTATGAAAGTATAGTGTGATTGAGAAATAGATATTTCCCGCCGAATACAAGATTAGATAAAAGCAGCTGAGATTAGGCAAGAGATAAACCTCCCCCAGTTCACGAGCCTAATAGTAAAGTTCAGATACCCAAAAAGGCAACCTTATCAATAAGCTTGCTAGCTTTTTGATCATGCAGAACATTTACTTGCAAACCCTTCTGAATGATGCCGATGAACATTCATGAATTTTCTGTGATGAAACAGAGCAGATCAAATTAAGTTGCTGATGTTTTATTTGTTCATATTTAATTACAAAAAGTGATAGATATACTAAAAAATGACAAATTGTATTATTGATAGCTAAAATTTGAAAGAAAAAAAAAAGTAAAGGTGATGATAAGATCAAAGAATCTTTAGAGTTACTAGATGTGGTAAGATACTTATGGAAAGGCAACAACTTTGCCTCTGGATCGATTGTTATATTAAGTGATTAGTATAACCCTCATGCTTAAACATTGTCCACCTAACTTTCTAATAATGGTTTTCAACTATACTAATTAGTTTTATAATTCCTTTCGTTATGGATTTCGAACCTCAATTATACTAAATAGTTCGGCATGATGTATTAACAGACTAATAATTTAAAATATTAATTGTAACGCGTGGTGCCAGATTAACAATATACTAGTATAAAATGCTAGAAAATATTACCTTATAGAATATAATAGGGGAGTGCTATTTGCGCTTCCCTCTTGTGTTCGTTCATTCAAATAAGAGTGACAACAAGAATTTGAAAAGCGCAAACAACACTATTTGATATGTAATAATTTGAAATTAAAACTCTCTTTTTTCTTTTGTTTCTTTCGTCAACTTACCTAAAAGTGTCTTGACATATTGCGTATTAATGATTTAAAAAGGAGTTCCTTGTGTTTTAAACTTGAGTTAATTTTAAGTATATGTGTGAATTGTGGAATTAGAGAGGCTTGGATTGGATGTTTTATTCGATTTAGCAAACACGTTGAAAAGAAAGTTGAAAGATAGAGTTGGAGACGGAAATTTGAAGCAAACATTGTTTTATATATTTGTTAGGCTAAGCATTTTTGGATTTGGTAAAGTAAATTAAAGTTAAGTTATATATATATACTTATAGGCCGTAAAGTTTGAAGTGGTCATGCTCATGCCCTTTTCCCCTTTGGCGCACAAAAGGAGCGCATCACACAAAGCAAAGCAGTGGAGGAGCAAGCGGATGGACAGCAAAAAACGCTGTCGTTTCGTTACTCGTTATCGCAAATCCCCCAATTCAGATGGGCATAACCCAATAATAATAACCCATGACAAATTGAATCTTGTCAGCGACACACGTCACCATGTGGGCCCAGCACTTAAAACAGGAAAAATTAAAAAAATAAAAGAAAATAAAAAAGAAAGAGCAGAAAAAGAGTCGGACTCACACACACAGACGAGACCCACCCTAACAACAACACCAAGCGAAGAGAAGGAGAAGAGAAGAAGAAACAAAAATAAAAATAAAAACTGAAGAATCAATTTTTTCCCACTTTCTTCACCACATACACACATATATATTTAACGCCACCACCCCCTCTTGACCCACCCCCCATATATATTTTTTCAAAACCCATCTCCTTTTCTTCTCTCATTCATTCATCCGCCACCCTACTTTCTCTCTCTAAAGCCTTTTCTCTGTCTCTGTCTCTCTCTCTCTTTCTAGAACCATTTGCTGAGATGATGGTGGTCAAAGACGAGTGGATGAGCGCGGCGATGACCGACGACATGCTCGTCGTGGAGCTTCTGGTTCGGCTCAAGCAGTCGCAGACGGCCGCCTCGTCTTCCTCGTCTCCTTTGTTGGAGTCGATTCCGCTCAGGTGGGGCATCCGCCTGCCACGCTCCAAGTCGGCGTCCAGATTCGACGGCGTCGTTTCGCGGCAGAGGAACATCAGCAAGCAGGGCGCTGATTCCGCCACTAGATGCAGCCCCACCACGCCGCTCTCCTGGAGCGGCGGCACCGGCTCCCCCTCCGCCACCGCCGACGGCTTCGAAGAGTCCAGCTGTCCCAGATCCAAGGTCTCCATCTCTCTCTTTCTCTGCTTTTCGCTTTTTTGCGCTTTGGATTTCCCGCTAGCTGATCTGTGCTTGCTGTGTGTGAAGTGAAGACTCTTCGAGTCTCTTTGTTAATTGACGGAAATACCCACGGCGGTTGTTCGTATTTGCGGCTCGTTCTGCTTTCTGCTAATAAGCAGAGACCAGAGCCGCACGAGCCTCAGTGTTCACGAGGCGGCCGAGGCTTTTAGCGTGTGTCGTCGACGACACGCGCATTCATGGCTTCTTTTTCACTTTACCATCTTCGGCCTTCTTCCTCTACCTAATTTACCTTGTCATCAGTTTTTCCGTTTTCTATTCTGGATTTCGAAACCGACGTTTCTGATTTCCTATCGCGTTTCGTTTGTCATCTCTTGAGCTGCTAATGCTGACGAGGTCAAATTCGTCATTTCGTTATCTTCTTTGGATTTTTCCTTCTTTGGTTAGCTCGATAATCGCCGGCGGTCAACCCTCGGTAGCCGCCGTATACGACGTCGTTCGCACACTTTCATGACCAAAATGCCCCTGACCCGCGTGTGCCTTTCCATATCCCTCACGTGATGTAGCAGATCGAGACCTCCTTCACGTTTTCGTCTCGCTCCTTTTGCCGGTAACCTGCCTTTCTTGATTCGCCTGCGAGATTTACCAAACTACCCTTCCAAACTCCCAACGCAGAGACTAAAAACCGCGAAACTTCCCTGAGACGACGAGCTTACTCATCTGATCCCTTTTCGCTCACGACAAAAGTCGCATCTCGCGTCGAGTCGAAAGTACGAATATAGATGGGCATAGCAAACAGCGGGAGGGCATTTCGGTCATAGTAATAAAAGGGGGGTAGGGTGTGGTGGTGACGTGGGCCCTATCTTAAAAGCTTGGTGGGGCCATTTGGGGGAAGTGAGTTTTGCTTAGGGATAGGTCCGCGTTCGGTTTGGTGTGGCGTTGTTAGTGGGGGTTGCTGGGGTAATTATCCTCTGTGGCGCTGGCGCAGCCAGCGGCTTTTATGGACCATCATCTCCTTTGATTACGCTTTTCTTATTCTTGTACTTTCTGGAGATCCAGAGGAACTCGATGGGATGGTTGTGGGCCGTTGATTGGGGGATTGAGTTTTTTGGGTATGCGAATCTGACGGTCAAGTATGGTTTGGTGAGAGTTGCGGCTGTGGTCCTTGTCGCTTATTTAGTTTAAAGAATTACGATATATATTTTTATGTTTTATTTTTAATTTTTGGACGAGGGGTTTGGGTTCAGTGTGGAAGGAAGCGGGAGGCAATGTTTGTATGGACTATGGAGGAGAGGAGGCCATGGGAGGAGAAGCAGGGCATGTGAGCAAGTCACGTGAGGAATAAAATAAGGAGCTTGTACTGTGTGTGGCCACGTGGATATTCATGATGTGAATTTCCAAATGGGTTTAAGCCTACTCATCATTGGGAATAGGGAAGCTTTATCCAGAGTCCAGAGAGACGGTAAATTTAATTGGCAAAGGAATAATTATTGCAGGCTTCCACTGGATTGGTGAAAGTTTTTGAGATTTAAAGAAAAGAAAAGAAATTGGTTTTTGGATGTTTTTGGTGTCCTTTTATGATATGTCCTCTTTTTGCTTTTTGTGGGTGTATTTGCTGAAGTGTATTTTGCATTTATGTCTCTCAGGGAACTGCTACGTATGAATCCACCAGCACCACCACTGCCACCAAGAGGGCAAGAAGAAAGAAGGTAAAACCCAAATCTTCTTTTTGGCACCCACTTGGTTTCACGTTCAAGATAACAAACAACAATTATTTAAAGGGATGCAATGAGAATTGATAATTAATTAGATTTCCAGATTGGTTTTGATTCTTTTTTTTTTTTATATTTGTTTAGTTACTGTCATTTTCTAATCTGCAATAGGAGGCTTTTTAACTTCGATCTGATATGGACTTGGATGTCATTTTTCAGACATTTGCTGAGCTTAAAGAGGAGGAAAGTTCGTTGTTGAAGGAAAGGACATATTTGGAAAAGGAAATAGCGACCTTACAAGCAACTTTTAAGCAACAAAGAGCCAAAAATGAGAACTTTAAGAGAATCAAGGTGAATTCTGCTGTTTTTTCTTCTAGGATCCTATCTCGTGGATCTGCCCTTTTGTCCTTTAGATTGGATACAATTATTTGCATCTGCATTACGATACGGTAGTTGATATGGGCTTTTTTTTGCTGAATACCATATAATTTTGTTTTGCAGCTCGACTTGAACATGCATCCTGCTAGGAATTTGAGTGCAAACTTTGATGGAGCAGGGAAAGCAATTTCCAGTCAACCCCACGAGAGAACAGCTTCGAGCACTCCCTCAAATTTGGCTCCAAATCCAGAAGTGCAATTCGATTCTTACAGTGAACGCGAGGCTGTTTCAGCCCGAGACAATTCTTTCTTGCTTCCTGATCTAAACATGGAGCCGTGCGGAGAGGAATCTGGTTCCGAAACGCTATACGGGATGAGCTGAGGAAAGCATGGGTAAATGCATTATGCTTTCAATGAAGAAACTGATAACATAGCACATTCCAGGAACTAGCTCTTCATAAGTACTACAAGTAGAGGTCAGTCGGGGAGAGTATCCAGTGAAGTTACAGATATAACCTGATCTGGATCCCTTTTACCTAAGTTTTGAGGGTTTTTAGTAAATTAGCAGTCATAGCCATTAGGCTGTAGAGGCTTTTGTTTATGTCACAGCTGTTGCTGCTTTCCTCTGGAAAATTCTTTGGGGTAAACCCTCGTTACTTCTAATGATCAAATTATTTAGATCATAAATTTGTATCATTCTTTGTAGGTTTAAAAAACCCTATCTGAAATCCAAGTTAAAGTTTTCAGTCCCCACAATTTCAACTTACAGACAGGTGTCAATGACTCATTGTATTATTGATTATTTTTAAGTTTTCAAAATTTTGGTATTTTTATTTTTATTTTTATTTTTATCTGACAATATTAGTCTGTCAATTTTTGTGTCCATAAATTTGATGTCAATTTTGTGTACTTTGGGACATCCATCCACGCGCCATAATTATATATGCAGACACGCGTCCCTTAAAGTAGAAAGCCATGATTATATTATTATATATAAATAAGCACTTTCAACTTTGACTTTATAAACTCGTCCGCATGCCATGCACCACACATAAGGAGGGTGGGAAAGAGGTTAATTTTGGAGTGCAAATAACATTTAAATATGTATAAAAAAAGTCAATCATAAATAAACCATCTGATTGTGCCTTTTTTTTTATTTAATTGTTGTCAAAATGGTATTTTAAATCAGACTAGGTGTATTAAATGTGGAGCGCGCCTGTTAAGACAGGGCCTAATCCACATCTGCATCTAGTTTTGCATTTTTACCCAAAAGCAAAATGTGATGATGGACGCATGAACCACATTCCGAGCCATTTTGCTGAAAAGTCTAAAGCAATCACATTTGGTGGTTCTTTTTGGCATCAAGTGAACAACATTTGGTCCTTGAATAGATAAAGTGCTTATGATATCAACTGCTCAGATCATGCCACGTGGCATGAATTGATGGCCAAGAGATAGATCCTTTGCTTGAAACAAAAATAGATATTTATAAAAATACCCAATCCTAGACATGTATTTATAAAAATACCCAAGCACTATTTAAACATAAAAACATACCCAAAATGGGTTTTTTTTTTTTTGGTCTGAACCATGAGGTGGTCCTGGATGGGCCCCAACTATGGGTGGCACCTTTAAGCCTTAACCACAACCCAGACTAATCCTCACTCACACCGAGTCGGCCCGTAAGGGGTAAAATATTGGCTAAAGTGGTGACTCCGTACGAGAGCAGGGATCGAACCCCTGACCTCTCTTAAGGAATGAGAGTGCCGAACCACTCACACCAACCACCTTGGTTATCCAAAATGGATTTTGGGTATGTGTGTAATGATGGGTTTTGGGTATGTTTATAAATGGGTTTTGAGTGTGTGTAATGATGAGTTTTGGGTATATTTATAAAGTGTTTTGAGTGTTGGGTATTTTTATAATTTCAGCCCCCATTTTGGGTATTTTAGTGAAACTCCCAAAAATAGATATTTATAAAAATACCCAATCCTAAACATGTATTTATAAAAATACCCAAGCACTATTTAAACATAAAAACATACCCAAAATGGGTTTTTTTTTTTTTGGTCTGAACCATGAGGTGGTCCTGGATGGGCCCCAACTATGGGTGGCACCTTTAAGCCTTAACCACAACCCAGACTAATCCCCACTCACACCGAGTCGGCCCGTAAGGGGTAAAATATTGGCTAAAGTGGTGACTCCGTATGAGAGCAGGGATCGAACCCCTGACCTCTCTTAAGGAATGAGAGTGCCGAACCACTCACACCAACCACCTTGGTTATCCAAAATGGATTTTGGGTATGTGTGTAATGATGGGTTTTGGGTATGTTTATAAATGGGTTTTGAGTGTGTGTAATTATGAGTTTTGGGTATGTTTATAAAGTGTTTTGAGTGTTGGGTATTTTTATAATTTCAGCCCCCATTTTGGGTATTTTAGTGAAACTCCCAAAGAAAAACTCCTATATATAAATGGAAGAGTATCTAAAGCTGAAATACAAACGAGAGATGCTAGCCCGTGTAAAAACTTTGGATCTAAAGTTCCATAAGTGGGTTTTGAATTTACTAGAAAAACACATGCCAGCGATGGCAACTTTTATGCAGAGTGTTGTTTGAGCTGATCTTCAACAAGCTCAATGCAGCGGTACAAAACTAATTCAATTGGGTTTAAAGTACAAAATGCGTCAAGGGAAATACCACAATCATTCTTGTTCTCTGCCATTATGGCTGTGACCACAGTACGTAGGGGTAGAAGCCACTCGTTATAGGCTTTCTGTAAATTGCTTCTGGACACCGCCCCGGTGTAGTTTGTTTTTCCTGTGCCATTTTTAATCAGGGTAAAAATAGTAAAAAATGAGACTCGTAAACAAGCATTTTCTTTCTAAAGGATAAAGTAGAGACTCAGAGACAAAGTATAATTTGCTGTAATGTTTTCCACATTTGCTATTGCTTTAACTCAATGATGAGATATTTACCTGTCGATTCTGTTATTAATACAAATCTGTACAGGTTGAGTGCAGACAGAACCTATAGAAATTGTACAGAACTTGTCAAACGATTTAGAACAGGTTAACCAATAAGTATCAAGCAGCCTAAACAAGCTACTGAGTCTTGACAATTAAGACGTGTTTTTGTCATTTTGTTGCCTTTCATTGACATATCAAATTTGACCTCAAATATCTTTGACAGAGACAAAACCTAGATACTCAAATATCTTCATGTCAGTTCATTTCATGAGGGATTGGCCTATTGTGCAACTAAAAACTGCTATGCAATGAAATGACATACAGCAACAATTGTGCAAGTGAAGAATATATTCCACATAACATGGTGCCATTATTGGTAAAGATGACAATATGTCCAAAGAAGTGAGGGAGGAAAAGAAGATAAGTTCAGGAATCCAAGACCTGCAGAGATTTGAAGATTTGTATCTGTAGCAGTTAAACAAGATTATTGGCTGGTTATATTAGGCAAATCTATGGTTGCACGAGACCAATCCTAGTTGAAAGCAAACAAAGCATCCCTAATTGTGGGACAGCTAAGGAATTGTAAGACATATCTTTAGATGCTATTGCAATCTTAGATTTGAAGCTTATCGACATAAAATAATATCGTGCATAATATATTGGTATATCAAACATAGAGAATTCAGAATTATAAGAAAATTTATAAAAAGAATTTAACAAAGCAAGTGGAAGAAATACCGCATCACTATCCTCAGGAAAGGATGGAGGTCCCCCCTCTGGGGGTCTTAGAATCATCTCCACCAATGCAAGGACATTGGGAGTCCAAAGCACTGTATGTGGATGTGATTTATACTCTGCTTGCAGAACTTCGTCATTTCCTAGTCTATGGCGACTTTCCTTGTGCATTTCCCCTTTAACAATATCTAAAAGGATTGCAATCTGTATAAGGTTGAAACACCCACATTAGGTAATGTCGCATCAAGTCTAATTTGACAAAAAAAGGAAGGAATACATATAAAAAAAACTGGCGCCCAAGGTTTTACCATAGAGGAAGAATCACTTTTTGTGATCAAAGCCTTTAAAATGTCAAACCTCTGAGAAGTTGGAATATCAGCAAGAATCTGGTTTTGATGGTAAACATAAGTAAGTATTAATGTTAATTTACTCTAAACCAAACGAAGTAGAGTACATTCTATACAAAAGCTTACTACTAAATGACCATAGGCTGAGCTATTACTCGCTAATTAAAAATGTGACAGAATACATATATTATAGGTAAACGCAACACCGAGGAAAAAATAACACAAATCCTCACCCTTTTGAATGCTTCAAAGGCATTCTTCCGGAGCACTGTATCTGATGCATATATGATGACCATTTGCACAGCCTAAAATGTACCATGCCCACAAGAGGTGAAAAAAAAAAAACAAAGATTAGACTCTTTTCCTCTTTGATAAATATGAAACTCCTGCAACGTATAATGATGGCAAGAGGCAACCTGCAGAGCAGCAAAAATGCTAGACATATAAGATGAGAAGTCTTCATGTTCATCATAGTGGGAGATATTTCCATCTGTAACGCAGAGCAAGAAGTTGATGGCATGTTTTTTAAGTTCCCATGGCAGAGTGACAGAAGCTAGTATGTGCTTTTGCATGCCAACAGCTTGCCACCTTTTAGTCTGGTTATTCTTAAGTTCATCCCTGACAGAGGCCAAATCCTCCTCAGCAGCTCTAACAACCTCATCAGAGGCATGGCCCCAGATCACTTCAATAAAGCAACAGAAAAAACCAAAGCAAAACAAAGTTTCAAGCTAGAAAAAAATTGAGACAATAAGAAAAGGAGCAATCAGCATTCGGAAACATAAACCTGAAAGAGATGCCCCATGCTTGACATCGGATAAATTACTCATATAATCATCTTCATCCTCTGAGTGTGCAGAAATTAAGAACAGAAAAGAAACATCAAGGTCTAAAATTGGATAACAAATAGAGTGAACTAACATATAATACATGGGCAGGAATAGTAGTGATTCAAGGGATATACCTCCAACTACAGTCCTAGATATTATGTCAACAACAGATCCAGTTATTACACCAAGATACGTCAAACCACAAAATGGGAAGAAACTAGACAGTTGCAATACAAAGGGCTGAGAACTTGAAACTTTGTGATTCATGCTGACAAGAGCCTGCAGATCAACAGTGTTTTTAAAAGAAAAAACATAGCAAACCAAATTCGGGAGGCATGATATAATAGAGTCTAGATTGATTTTTTTTTTTTGGGTAGATATATAACACAGATAAAAAAAAAAAAAGAACAGTGAAACGAGAACTTAGATTGTATGGAGGTATGACCATAATCTGTAAGACATAAAGACCAAGTAGTGCACGAAGCTTGTCATTTGCTCCACCTTCCTGTTGCATAGAACAAAACATTATTAGGTTCTGATAGAGAATATGTTGAGAATCTCAGCATAGTCTTTAACCAGGAATAACCATTGCATCAATTTGTCACATACCAACTTTACACAAACTGCACGTATGGAATTAGCAATGCTCATAGCTCTGTCAAACAAATTCTTAAATTTTGGATCTTCATCTTCCAACTCCAAAGACCTGGCCTTCAAAACTTTAACGATAATAGGAACTGCTACTTTCACTTGCTCAAAGTGACGCCTCTGAAGGGAAAGAAACACTGAAATTAACAAAAGAAAAAAAAAACATAAAATTAACAAAATAGTGCTATCATCAACTCAATTGGCAAAATTCAAAATCCATCTATGACATATACAATAAATCTGATAACAATACCATTAGGGAAGCTCATATAAGTTACCTTTTGAAAGCCCATTTAGAAGAGGCGCAACATAACCAGAATCCCTGATGGTCTCAATTGGGGGAGCTAATGCCTGACCCGAATACAATATAAAAAAATCATCAAAGAGCTAAAAACCCAACAGAACAAACAATACAAAAAGTTGAGGTAAAAAGCACTAAAAAGGCAACATTCATACCTCACAAAGAATTGAAAGCATGTCTCGCGGACTACACAGTGATATAAAGCGATCAATAATGCTCTCAGCAACCTCCAGGCATCTCTCAGAGACACCACCAAACTTGGAAACTGCCATTGGCAGCTCAAATGAGATTGAATCAATGATCGCCTGGGCAAACCAACAAACAGTTTGTAAACATCAAGCCATACAATTTACAAAGACTGGAAATTTAAACAAAATGAAGATGAATTTGATGAAATGAAACCTGGTCCAGTGACGGGGAAGAGATAAAGTTGTGAACTTCGGTGAGAGCTTGGAAGGCATTGGTTTCTGCATTTTCGTTGTCTGGGTCTGATAGAGCAGCATCTAGGACTGAATCGAGGAAGCTGGTGAGCTCTGAGACTGAGCTTTGCGGTTGATCAACTGATTTGGACAACGAGTTTAGGATCTCTTGAAGAAGGGGCGAGGACTGTTGCAGACGGTCCGCCATGGTGTCGCTGCAACTTCTCAATCTAGAAGAAGATGAGTTGGTGCGTATTCTAATTCCAATTCGGTTCCACTAGGGTTTTGTTTCCAAACGGCCCAATAAGGCGCGAATGCAATCTCGCTGCCCTTTTTTTTCTTCAGTTTTTATAGCTTTTTTGGGCAATATTATATTTGTCATTTTCTAAATTAAGTAATTATAAAACTTTAGTTTAACTTGTATAGACTATTGCAAACATTGAATAAAGTTGTCACATATGAAACCAGTGCTTGAGTTTAACTTCTATTTGTAAACATAAATGATTGTTTGTCATCTAATGTGTTATAATAGAAGTGAATTGATAATATTATGTTGCGATATTATAAATTATAACCACACAACTGTTACTTTATGTTGCATTGAAGTTATAACTTATATAGAAAAAACATATATATGTCATATGAGCTGATGAGACATTTTGCATTCAATTTGCACTTTTGAATTTATTAATGAGGTTTAGAGTATAGACATTAAGTAACAAGTTGTTGAAATTATTATTTAGAGTGTAATTTTTATTTTGGTCTGAACCATGAGATGGTCCTGGATTGGCCCCAACTATGAGTGGCACCTTTAAGCCTTAACCATAACCCAGACTAATCCCCACTCACACCGGGTCGCCCCGTAAGGGGTAAAGTGTTAGCCAAAGTGGTGACTCTGTACGAGAGCAGGGATCGAACCCCTGACCTCTCTTAAGAAATGAGAGTGCCGAACCACTCACACCAACCACCTTTGTGTATTATTTAGAGTGTAATTAACTTCAACATATTAAGGTAAAAGTTTTTTGTAATATGAATTTTAAGTTAAAAATTATTTTACTAAAACTTTGCAAAATTGTATATACAGCAAAATATAATTTTTCGTTGATAAATGGGAGTTAGGTGAGTTCGTCAAAGGAGCGAATTCAATCCCTACACCCGAATTCAATCCCTACTTTGTCAACCAAAAGAAAGTTGAGTTTTTCTATTTAAACCTCACACTTTTCTTTGTGCACCCCAATATTTAAATCATTCAGCTATTAAGTTTTATTATTGTGTAAAAAGACAAAAAAAGTCCATCCAACTTAATACTTAACCTTAGTACCTCTATACACACACTCCACCACTCTTCATATTAAGTTTTAGAAAAACACAAACTCCTCTACACCCTATTATCAGATTACTCTTTTCTTTCAATCCAAAAAACCTACTACACTCTCGTCTTCTCTTCATAAACCCTAAATACGGTATGCAAATAGTGACTTGTGGGTCGTCAATTGAGGTATGTAATGTGAGATTATTTCTTGGTTTGAACTCCTCCTAGAATTATTGAGGATGTTGTGATTAAAGATTTGTTGTAATTCTAAGGTTGAGATTAACTTAGAGTGGTGAGGGGTAAGATAGCGAGGTGTATGGTTGATGAGTTTTTTTTTTAAAAAAAATATTTTTTTATGATGGGTGTGTATTTAGGGGTAATTTGGAAAGATAGTGGGGTTTTCTTAGAAATTGAGAAAATTTGAATTAAAAGTTGAGGTGAACTTAGATATGGGGTGAACAAAAAAAAGTGCGGAATTTAAATAGAAAAACTCAAGAAAGTATAGTTTAAGGTGCACCTCGTAAAATAAATAGAGGAATAGAAAAAGAAAAAAAACCTCGTCCAAGGGCATCTCTGTCCCCAACCAGAGTCCGCATTATTCCGCAACCAAACACCTTTCCCTCCTCTCAATCAATCTTAACTAACCAAAATCTGAGAACACGATCTGTGTCTTCCTCACAGCGACATTTCCACTCTCATGCTCCCGATCCTCTGCACTCACTCCCACGCCTAATCCCCGGACTCTCCGATCTCCGCCCAAAAATGGAGCCGGACGTCAGCATCGAAACCAGCTCCATGATCCGCGTGGCGGTCCTCCCCATCGGCCACGTGCCCCCCGTCCTCCTGCGCGACTACCACTCGATGCTGCTCCGCCACCAGACGATCCCTCTCTCCGCCATCAGCTCCTTCTACACTGAGCACCAGAAGTCCCCATTTTCAAATCAGCCATGGGACTCCGGCAGCCTCCGGTTTAAGTTCATCCTCGGTGGGGCCCCACCGTCCCCGTGGGAGGACTTTCAGTCCAATCGCAAAACCCTAGCAGTCATCGGCATCTGCCACTGCCCCTCGTCCCCCGATCTCGACTCGGTCATCGACCAATTCGACTCGGCTCGCCGCGCCTACGCCTCTGCCCTCGTCGATCGCTGCTTCGCCTTCTGCCCCGGCGATTCTCAGGTCTCGAGAATCAGAATCTAGACTTTTCTCCATTTTTTCCGGTTCTTTTTTTCTTGTTCTTAATTTGAAACTTTTTGGATTTTTTTGTTGTAGTTGGAGGATGGGAGCAAGAAAGGGGGGAATTTGATGCTGTTTCCGCCAGCAGATCGGGCGACGCAAGAGTTTCACTTGCAGACGATGATGCAGGACATAGCGGCGTCGTTGCTGATGGAGTTTGAGAAATGGGTGCTGAAAGCTGAGCCTGCAGGGACTATTGTCAAGACGCCTTTGGATTCTCAAGCTACTCTCAACTCAGAGGAGGTTCATGTCTAGGTGTCCTATAGAATTTTAAGCTGTTGTCATTATTATTATTGTTAATATATAGTTTTGTTGTATCTGAATTGGAGTGGTGGTATGTGAATTTCTTTCTTTGTGCTAAATGTTATGAATTCTATCATTTTTTGGTACTGAAAAGTAAAGTGCAAAATCAATGAAAATGACAGGTTATAAAGGCGAAGAAACGGAGGCTTGGGCGTGCCCAGAAGACAATGGGTGATTATTGCTTGTTGGCAGGGTCACCTGTTGATGCTAATGCTCATTATACCACTGCACTAGAACTTGCTAGGTTGACTGGAGATTTTTTCTGGTATGCTGGTGCATTAGAGGGAAATGTCTGTGCCTTACTGGTAATAGCTCCTTCTCTGGACTTTTGCATGGTTACCTGTGTTTATTAACGTAGACTTGCATGGTTTTCTGTTTACTTATTGCTTTATTTCCTAATGACTGATTTATATATACATGTTGTTAGATTGATCGAATGGGCGAAAAGGATTCGGCCGTGGAAGATGAAGTTAGATTTCGGTATGGTAGTGTCATCTCGCACTACAGGAAGTCATTTATACAAGAGCATGCTCAGAGGTAATTCATAGATTCTGTTGTGTTTAAATGGTTGTTACTTTAGTTATGTACTTATTCTTTTAACAGTTACTTTTATTAATCTATTCTGTGCAGAGTTTCACCCTTAACTTTTGAACTAGAGGCTACTTTGAAAATGGCAAGGTTTCTTTGCAGGTAAAATTTGTTCATGAGCATTATATGATTTGATAAAGGCAGCATGTATTACTTGTATCTCTCGACTCTCACTGGATAATGTTCTGGCTCAAAAAAAGTTGAATTAGATCACAAATACTAATATGAAGAGAGTTATTATTTACACTATTTCATCTTACGGATTTATTTTTGGTTTATTTTGGCAGACGAGAGCTGGCTAAGGAGGTAGTGGGATACCTAACAAGTGCAGCAGATGGTGCTAAGTCTCTTATTGATGCCAGTGACAGACTCGTATTATATGTTGAAATAGCTCGGTTATACGGAACTCTTGGTTATCAGCGAAAAGCTGCTTTTTTCTCGAGGCAGGTAGCTCAGTTATATTTGCAACAAGATAATAGACTGGCTGCTATTAGTGCAATGCAAGTTTTAGCAATGACCACAAGAGCATATCGTGTTCAAAGTAGAGCTTCCATCACAGAAGATTCTCCTTCCAAAGTGAGTATATAAGTATTAAGCAAAAGATTCCGGGTCACGTTTTGCATTTCGGTCTGTCTGCATGCTTATTTCCCTAGTAACTTTCTTGTGTAAACGTTCTTATATGTTGTGTGGCTTTCATTGTTTGTGAGCCTTAGTAAGTTTTCAGCTGCTCATTCTGGTTTTATTTCCGCACAGAAGGAAATTGGATCAAGTCTTGCCGAGGGTGGGAAAATGCTCCACCAGTCAGTAGTCTCTCTATTTGAGTCTCAGTGGAGCACATTACAGATGGTTGTACTAAGGGAAATTCTTCTATCTGCCGTCCGTGCAGGAGATCCTCTTGCTGCCTGGGGGGCAGCTGCAAGACTTCTAAGATCATATTATCCTTTAATTACACCAGCTGGGCAAAATGGCCTTGCTAGTGCACTTTCAAATTCAGCAGATAGATTGCCCTCAGGAACTCGCTGTGCTGACCCTGCTTTACCTTTCATTAGGTCTTCACCAGTACCCATGCATTTTTCCTGTTAGTACATGAACATTTTATTTCTTATGAAGCCTAACAACAATATTATTTGCTGTGCTATAGGTAATTTTTCCCCATCGTCTTTATTGCAAGACAAGTATATAGCTGCACAGAGACCATGATACCTAGGAGTTGAACAAATAATTATATGTTTACCATAATTATTATATATATTATTTAATTCTATTCAAAGGCAATTAATATGCTTAATCTAGCAGAGCAGCAATGAAACAGATCTTTCTGATACATGAATTACAGACAAATCTGAAGTAAACTCATTTGAAAGGTCCCTTTTTTTTTCTTCTAATCTTAGACTGCAGAGCAATGACAAGTGAATACCTGCTAGCTCTGCCCAACGTAATGATTTTTTTATGGATGCTAGAGTTTTTCTTATTTACTTTTTGTTTCTGTCAAGTTGAGGCTACTTGCTTTAGAGCCCCCTTTTTTTTTTAACAATGTTTTATATACCTTTATACTCTTTGTGGAACTATAATGTGCTTAGATCCTGTGGTAGAGCTAAGAAGTCTTCTATTCTTATTGCCGATGAGTAACAATCTTTTCCTTTTTGTAAAAAAATCTCCCATATCTAAGGTGATCCTGAATTGAATATTGATGTCAAAGATACAGGCAAATCATCATTATGTTCTTCATTTAATTCTCATCAATTTTTCTAGGATTTTTCTAATTTATTAATACTTGCTTCTAGATTGTATTCTTTTCCTATGCATCCTTCACAAATGGACATTGTAAAGCGCAATCCAGCAAGAGAAGACTGGTGGGCAGGAGCTGCTAATACTGGGCCTTTTATTTATACGCCATTCAGCAAGGGAGATGCAAATACTAACACCAAACAGGAGCTGATTTGGATTGTTGGAGAACCAGTTCAGATTTTGGTCGAACTGGCAAATCCATGCGGCTTTGATTTGAGGGTTGATAGTATATATCTCTCAGTGCCTTCAGGAAATTTTGATGCTTTTCCAGTTACTGTAAACCTTCCTCCCAATTCATCAAAGGTGGTCACTTTATCTGGGATCCCGACTTCGGTGGGGACAGTAACAATTCCTGGGTGCACTGTCCACTGCTTTGGTGTTATTACTGAACACCTGTTTAAGGATGTTGACAATCTGCTCCTTGGAGCAACACAAGGACTTGTGCTTTCTGACCCTTTCAGATGCTGTGGGTCTGCGAGGTTGAAAAATATATCTGTTCCAAACATTTCTGTGGTACCACCATTACCATTGCTGGTTTCACGTGTTGTCGGGGGTGACGGTGCAATCATTCTACATGAAGGTGAAATTCATGATTTATGGATAAGTCTGGCTAATGCAGGTACTGTTCCAGTTGAGCAAGCACATGTATCACTATCAGGAAAAAACCAAGATTCTGTTATCTCGATTGCATCTGAAACCCTAAACTCAGCCCTCCCATTGAGGCCTGGTGCGGAAGTGACTTTACCTGTGACCTTAAGAGCTTGGCGGCATGTCTTAGCAGATGCAGATACCGCCGGCAGGAGTGGCTCTGGAAGCACTGTGAGGCATTCTAAGGATGGAAGTAACCCCACATTGTTGATCCATTATGCAGGTATTGATAAATCTATATAATACTCTCTATCTCTGTCACGCACACAATCTAGAGTTTGGCTTTATTAGCTTTGATATGGGGAGGTTAGGTTACCCACACCACATATACTCTCACAGCATTTGGTACTGAAAGCTAAACCTTTATTTTTGTTGTTGATGTGTTCCTACTAATTGCTAAGGTTAATTGTTGGAGTTTTTTCATAGTGATGAGTTACAGCTCTCTGTATCTCTGTGGCACCTTGTTCCTGAGTAGTGAGTATGAGTATGAGTGCCATTAACTTCTCTTTCTGACAATAATGCTTTACATTTTACTTCTCAGGGCCTCTGTCAAATATTGGAGATCCTGCAACAAATAAATCTGCTGTTCCCCCTGGCAGGCGCCTGGTTGTTCCTTTGCAGATTTGTGTTTTGCAGGGTTTGTCGTTTGTAAAGGCTCGTCTGCTCTCAATGGAGATTCCTGCGCAAGTGGGTGAAAACCTTCCAAAACCAGTTCATATAGAAGATAGCCCTACTGAAGCTCTTAGTTCTCCAACTAAGATGGACAGATTGGTGAAGATTGATCCTTTCAGAGGAAGTTGGGGACTACGCTTTCTTGAACTTGAGCTGTCTAATCCCACTGATGTCGTCTTTGAAATTACTGTTTCAGTCCAGCTGGAGAACTCTAGTCATGATCATAGACTTTCTGGAGATCGAGATGCTGCTGAGTATGGTTACCCTAAAACAAGAATTGATCGAGATTGCTCCGCAAGGGTACTGATACCACTGGAGCATTTTAAATTACCGGTTCTTGATGATTCTTTCTTTGTGAAGGATAATCAGGCAGATGGGGCTAATAGTGGCAGAAATTCAAGCTTTTCAGAAAGGAATACTAAAGCAGAACTTAATGCTTCTATCAAGAACCTCATATCTAAAATAAAGGTTAGGTGGCAATCAGGGCGGAACAGCTCTGGGGAGTTAAATATCAAGGATGCTATACAGGCGGCCCTTCAGACATCAGTTATGGATGTACTGCTGCCAGACCCATTGACATTTTGCTTCAGGCTTTCTAGATATGCCCTTGAAGAACCTGAAAATTCTAGTTCGCACAATTCTCCCAATGTTCAAGTTCACTCTGCTGCAGCTAAGGGTTCTGTGCTAGCGCATGAAATGACTCCGATGGAAGTCGTGGTTCGTAATAACACAAAGGAGAAGATCAAGATGAGTCTTAGCATCACATGCAGAGATGTTGCTGGAGAGAATTGCGTAGAGGGTACAAAGGCAACTGTCTTGTGTTCTGGTAATGTTCTATGATGATGTCTTTCTTCAATCACCTCTTTAATCCTGCCTAGTTTTTGTTTATTTCTGAAACTGTTTGTTTGGCAATCAGTGTTATTAGAACTTCCATTGCAATTTTCATAGATGGAATACAATGTGTTACTGATGTGTTTTGTGATTGATTTGTATGTAGGTGTTTTGAGCGGGATCACTGTGGAGGTTCCTTCGCTTCAAGAAATCAAGCATTCTTTCTCTCTGTATTTTCTTGTCCCGGGAGAGTACACGCTGGTAGCGGCCTCGGTGATTGATGATGCTAATGATATTCTCAGGGCTCGCGCAAGAACTAGATCCTCTGATGAGCCGATTTTCTGCCGCGGGCCCCCATATCATGTTCGTGTTGTTGGGACTGCATGATGGTTCTTCCCACTAAAAACATCAGCTGGATTAGCTCCCAAAACGTACTATGGTAGAGTAGAGGAACAATGCTTTCAGTTTCATTAAACAATGCCAGCTTTTTATTGGCAGCGGCAGGATTTATAGTTGTGTTCTTGAGATTCGCCAGGGAACCCTCCCTCCATTTTATCGACTTCTGAAAACAAATTCTTATTATTAGGGTGTTATCTGTTGTACATTTATATTCATATTGTAATTTTGTACAATGTTGTGAAATAAGTTGTCACCCTGTTCAACCTATCGATTTGGCTTTACTTTTTTTTACACTGAAAGACATGATTGTAGATTGTTAATGTTCATTTTAGCAGGTGATTATTGTCGTCGGACTGATCATTCGTGGTCTCTTTATTTTTTAACAAACATTTGTGGTCTTATCTTACGTCATGTTTAATTTCAAAACCAGATCAATGATTATTTCCTAAAGAATGATGTGTTGGTGTTAACTGAAATATCAAATGTTTAAAAGCATTATTAAAATACACTAATATGTCTTGGGTATCAAACACAAAATATTATTATCTAGATAATTAAGTAAGGAATTTGAAAACGATTTGTAATGATATATCTCAAGCTTTGTCTTTTATTTTCCCCTCATTCCAATATCATTTGTATATAAAAAGGTATAAAAAGGTATAAAAACCTTGGGTCAAAACTAAATTTTCATTATGATTTTATGTATGAGTTATCAAAACTAGTCTCTATTTTGAAATGCCGTTACTCAAAAACCTTGCACGACTCTTGTTTCCCTCCTCATTTCCCCGCCGCCATACAGTGACATAAACTGAACAACTGGTAAAATTCCCAGTGATCCACTGATGCTACAATGAAAACTCAGGGACCCAAGTCACTCCTAGCTCTCATAGAAACCTGCACAAGCCTTAATCAACTGAAGCAAATCCATGCCAAATCTATAATCTCAGGCCTTTCCTACAACCATTTCATCCTCACCCAAATCGCCAATTCCTTCCTGTTCCCTCAGTCCCTGAACTACGCCACACGCATCTTGGTTCGAACCCAAGAGCCAAGCATCTTCATTTACAATTCCATGATCAAAGCATATTCTCAATCAGAAACCCCATTTGTTGCTTTATCAATGTATAACAATATGAGGGTACGCGAAAATGCGGTTGGCGACCAGTTCACGTACCCTTTTGTGTTCAAAGCTTGTGCTAGTGAATTGGCTGTGGAGAAAGGGAGGGAGGTTCATGGTGTGGTTGTTAGAATTGGGTTTGATTCTGATAGGTTTTTGTGTAGTTCTTTGCTAAACTTTTATGGGGTTTGCGGAAAAATTGAGAGTGCAAGGCAGGTGTTTGATGAATTTAAGGCGAAGGATGTTGTTTTCTGGAATGCCATGATAATGGGTTATGCGCGAAATGGGATGGCTTTGGAAGCTTGTGAGGTTTTTAGGGAGATAGTGAAAGTGGGAGAGGTTGCGCCCAATGAAGGCGCGGTTTTGGCATTGATATCGGCTTGCACGGTATTGAAAAACTTGAAACTTGGGAGAGAAATTCATGGGTATGTGAGAAAAGAGGTAACTTTTGGGTTAAGTGTGAAACTGGGAGCTGCAATGGTTGATTTGTATGCAAAATGTGGCTGTTTAGATTATGCAAAGAGAGTGTTTGAGGGAATGCCTGAGAAGAATTCTGTGGTGTGGAACTCATTGATAAGTGGTTATTCCCTTAATGGGTTTTCGAGGGAAGCAATTGTTCTTTTCAGGGATATGTGTTTTTGGGATGTTAAGCCTGATAGGTACACAATTTCAGGCTTGTTGTCTGCTTGTGCCCAAACCGGAGCTATTAATCTAGGAAATTGGGTTCGGAAATTTGCAGAGAAGAATGGACTTTGGGACGAGTTCATCGGGACCTCTTTGGTAGACCTGTATGCAAAATGCGGTTCTATTGAGGAAGCTAGAGAAGTGTTTGATCAAATGGATAAAAAAACTGTTGCAACATGGAACACTATTCTCTCTGGATATGCGTCAAATGGGCGGGCTGGATCTGCAATAGAGCTCTTTGACGAGATGAGAAAATCAGGTGCTATTCCGGATAGCATAACCTTTCTTTCGATTTTACATGCTTGTGCTCATGCTGGTTTGGTTGAAAAAGGCAAGCAATACTTTGATTTGATGGTGAAAAATGATAAGATCACCCCAAAAGTTGAGCATTATGGTTGCATGGTTGATCTTCTTGGCCGTGCTGGACTTCTAAAAGAAGCAAGAGAGCTCATTGAGAGGATGGATATTGAACCAAATGTAATTGTATGGGGATCACTGTTTAATGCTTGTAGCATTCATGGTGATATTGAGGTGGGAGAGTGGGCAGCTGACCATATTTTCAACTTAGAAGCAATGGATGGGGGTTCCTACGTGTTGTTAGCAAATATGTATGCTGCAGCTGGAAGGTTTGACAGGGTTAAAGCAGTTAGACAGGCAATGGTTGACGCAAGTTTTTGCAAGCTACCTGGATGTAGCATGATTGAGATTGGTGATGTAGTTCATGAGTTTCTTGTTGCTGACAAGACACCCCCTAAATCAGAAGAGATCTACTTGGTGTTGGATGAATTAAGCGACAAGCTCAAGACGGCGACAGGCTCCATGCGCTTGCCTGCTTTAGCTGGAGAGCATTTGGAAAGTAGCTGAGGGACAACCATTTCTCGGTGAAATTTTGTGAAATTGGGAAAGGGGCAAGGGAAGTGAGGGGAGCAGTTTGGTACTCTGACCCTGTTGCTGCACCTGTTACAGAAGTACAGGGCAATTTAAGCAATCTGAGATCCTTTAGCCATGGTTTGCATATTCCAGATTGCGGGGCGACAGACACATAATCTCACAGAAATGATTTTGAGATTTATTTGAAGGTTTCATTATTTCCTTGATAATGCTTCACAATTGACTTCTGAGCTTATTCATGGACATGTTTTGTTGAATATCTGTCAGTCTAAAATTAGTGATCTCTCTTGCAGATGTCCTTCTAATTCTTCTTCATGGAACATGCTGGTATGACAGGATACTTTTAGTATCATTCACACTGTTGAAGTTTAAGGTATAGAATTGTATACCTCAACTCAAGTGCAGCCATAGTTTCCATAATTTCATAATTTCAGATATTTTACTCAGCTGACATTTTCTGTTTCGGATTTTGGTGATCAAAATGCTTCCTCTAATTGCACATTCAACACAGCCAGCTTCTTATGTCTTCACTCAATTTGAAACATCTCCCGAGTCGACCGGAGTAATTTTTTTTTTGAACCTTCAGAACACGTTACTGATGATTTTATCAGTTGTTATTTCTATTTTTTTTTTTTCTGAAATAATTTTAGGCGTGTATACTTATTTAAAGTTGTACAACATCTTACTGAGCCTAAAATTATTATACTTCAACTGGACCCATGAGTTTTGCTACTCTCGGAGCTTTTGGAAAAAAGTTGTGAACAAATTTGGAAATTTTGGTGAGTTGATTGATGTTATTGTTTCTTGTTGTTTATACAAATTGACAAGAATAAGATTCGTTTCCACGGTCCCCTTGGCAATGGTATTATTAAGGGTCATATGCTGTAAAAGTGGCCTCCACCAGTAGCAAAACTGCTCAAGCCATCAAATTAAGAGGTTCCTCCAATCATATCTCAAATCACTTTCTTCCAATTTAATTTTCAAAGACAAAACCACATACAAAAGTAAAAGACAATTCATGTGCTGCTAAACAGTAAATAGTAAGATTCATTTCATTTGCTAGTGTCAAACGGCTCACCGCATGCGGTGGTGAAATACAACAATTCATAAATTGTACACTTTATATCAATCAGTGGTCAGAAATTGCTCATGCACGCATAAGGCGACATAAAATAGCTCTAGCAATCAATTCAACTTGCCGTGATACTTAAAATTTAGAACACGCCTCTCTGTGATGAAGATGTAATGAAAGTGAAAGATAGGATGAAAGCTTGACCCTGCAACTGTGTTAAGAGTTGGGAGAGAGACCTCCTTCCATTATGCGGTCACATTTGTATCCCATCACCAATTCAATTCTATGATGTTTGTACATCAAGCATTTCATAATTGCCCAATTGGTTCGCTATACGAGTCATTCTCTATCCAAAACAGAGTTACGTACATGGAAGAAAGGGAAAACAATAGTCATTTTTCTTATGTCAACCAGGACAAACGATTTGATTGATTATAACTTACATGCACGTGTAAGACAAGTTTTTCAGAATAAAACATTTTTTATAAGAAATGCTACTGTCGGTCGCCTACACGTATGTGTAAGAATTTTTTGTTTTGTACATGTAAGAGTGAAACTTGTTTTATGAGATGTGTTACGAACAATCGTTTATGCGTGCGTGAGTGACTGTCAGCCGTTGATGTAAGTAAATCCTATAATACGATTCGGATACAAGTGAGTATTTGTCATTAGGATACATCTCTTTTGATTAATAGTGCTAAACAGCTACGACCGTAAAAAAAAAAAAATTAAATAAATAAAATAAAAATAGAAGTTCTATAGAGATAGTTGGTATTTGGATTGTTCCTTAGGTTAGGTGGAAGGAGCAGTACACATGGGCTTGTTTGGTGGGCCTATGGCGCAAGTTGAACCCTGAAATTGGGTCCTCCTCTGGTTTGCAGTTGGGTGTATGGAAACAGTGTATAGATCGAGAAAATGAAACAATGCGATGCGACCCAGAAAAAATGTGGGAAATGTGATTCACTTAGAATGGTACACAAACGAAAGTGATTGATAATTTTGTAAATTTGTACGAATGTGTTTTTTAAATTGTGGTTTTTGATAACTCTTTATCTTTGCCTTATTAAATGCCATGTGTATCCTTGTTTCATGTCAAATGTCTTTAATATCTTAATGTGTAACATGTGAACTTGTTTTGTTGTATATGCCCCGTCTCCTTAAATTTATGTTAATCTTTTTTAAGACAATACAGTATGAGAGTTCGAAGTTAGAACATCTGAGTTTACGACTCGCTTCGTACTCACACTTTCTACTTGGGTCTCTTGTGATGAGCGGGGGATGCGTGAAACCTAGATCTTGCATGGGCTAACTAGCCCAGAATATACAAGGATGAATGAGGCTGAAGATTGAGGAGGGAGGAAGATGTCAGCACCCAACATTATGTTATGTTTGATGACAATTTTGTGTTGCCTTTCAAGGAAAGATAACTTTGAAGATGATATGCCAACACATTGGAAATAATACATATTAATTTTCAGAGTCGCATTTTTGGTGGTCAGCAATTTTATTTGACAACTTTCACCAAACAATGATAAAAATGTCAAAATGTTTTCAATTTCGATAGATACATACACAAATTTCTTCATGCATAGTAGTTTGAAAAATATTCCAAACTTATGATCACTGTGCCAATATCCCCTTAGCAGCCCTTCTGAACAAATTTTGTCAAAAACTAGACAATTTCCAAAAGTAGGTCAAGCTTCATCCCACAAGGCCTAGATTTATTCTTTGGCATGCATTGACAAATAGCATAAAATAAACTTCCCTAAAGTCCACAAATTTCAATCTCACTGGTGAGAAGAATTTGACAAAAACACTCTTGCAATATAGCAGCACACAAACTTAATTCATCATAAAAATAAAAATAAAAAAAAAGATAGGGTAATTTGAATTGAAACTCTTTGTGGAGGGAAAACTCATGCTCATTCAAGTTGGCAAGTGCCTCTGATTAATAATAAAAATTCAGAACGCTAATGGGATCTATCCCAATACAAAATGGCCTGGAATTACCAACTGAGGTCTTAGATTCGAGGCACCTGATGGCTGGTGTAATAAATAAATAAGAAATTTATATATTTATTTAAAAAGGGTTGTGAGGCACCTGATGGGTGGTGTGACATCACAGAAGAAAGGGCAATAAACAAAACATGATCAAATCAAAACCATGCTTTGCTTTGCTCTATTATATGTCCTTTTGTTGCTTTCTTTTCTTTTCTTTTCTTTTATTTTTCCTCAACATCTATCATATATATCGCCTACATTAGCTGAATAGAGGTGGTGGGGTATATATATATATATATATATGTAGTTGCTGTCCTTTTTCCTTTTTACCATTCTGGGTCTTTTGTTCCCTCTTCTTACAGCCTAAGATGGTAAGTTTTCACGCTTCCCCCGCGGAAGCTGTCCCTTGCAAATACAAAATATTATCTACTTTGCACTTTTTTACATGAGAAATTAATTAACTAGGCTAATTGTAGTTAGCAACTTTCTTAATCTCCTTCCTCTTTCTCCCTTTCTTTCTCTCATTCACTTGAAAATTCAAATCTCAATCATTCAACTTTACTTCAAGTATCTAGCGACTCAGACCCAAAAGCATTATTCACCCCTCGATCTGAAGTTTTGTGTTTGATTCCCTTGAGCATTCACCCGAAAACTCAATAGTAAAGAGAATTAGCAATTGGGTTTTGTTCAATGACCTTGACAGATATATATATATATATATATATAGATGGGATTTTAACAAAAAGATCAAGCTCCTTTCTTAACAATACCAAGTACAAATGCTATATAAAGATTGGGTGGAACATTGGCAGTTAAATATGCCTAGGTCAAGAATAGAGATTGGATTCCCACATATATCTTTCAAACATTTTGACAAATTTTTTTTGGGTCTTTTTTTCTTGGGGAGGGGTGGGGGGTGGGGGGTGGGGTTAGGGAGCACAGTGAAGTAGAGGTGAGTGGTTGAGTGGTCCATGCACGAAATGCTCAGTGTTTTTGTGGTCCATGCAAGAAAGCCTAACAAAGAGATAGAGGAGGAGGGGGGGGCCAGAGAGGAGGCAAAGGAACATGAAGTCGAAAAAGAAGGTGGGTAAAATTAGCAACTGCCTAATCCCATCATCAAATTAAAACCAGCTATTAATCTCCAAAACATGAAGTTCAAACAAGATGACATGATCCTATAATTACTTACAATCCTTAATTAAAACCCTCTCTAATTAACCCAAGATTACGTGCATGCATGCATTGACTGTGAAGATGTAGAAAAGCATCTTCTGAATTACACGTATCTAATCTAAGCACAGCAAATTGCATGTCTCAATTATGCGATTTCTGTATGATTTATAATTATTGTGAGCATTTTTTCCCGGACTCTCTCACTTTTTGCCAAATTCTCCCCTCTATAATTGTTCCCATCCCATATGATACCATTTTCTCAATGATTTCAGCCACAAGTGCGCCTCGATAAGCAAGCATCAACAAGGTACAACATTAAAATGTCTTCAATACCAACACAGAAAAACGTTTCTTCAAACTCTAGATAAGGCCACCCCATCCTTTGTGTGGGGTAACATCATCGTCACACGCGCACTATAACTAATTAAGATTGTACATCTGTCTTCTTGAGAGTATTATTCCACATAATGTTCTGAGTTGTTTCACTCACTACCTGTTGATTTTAGGGTTCGATGACAACTCAATGCCAGTAAATATTGGAAGGCAAGCACATCACAAAAGTTTGTGATCCCAACTGTTGGTCTAATTATCACGCTACGCATCAAGCACAAAATATTCCACTTAAACTTAATGCCCATTTAATCTGTTCGGCTAGCTAGCTAGCTAGGGTTAGCTAGGGTAGCTTGGTGATGCGAATGAATGGGAGAGAAAACGATTTGGCATAAATGGGAAAAGAAAAAGCATAATAATGATTTTGAATATATTTTCGTCAGTCAGATCATGAACTACTTTCATATATTCATGCATGGAGAGATGGAGTGGTCAAAACGAACCAATAATGGGGTATTTGATCAAATGAGAATCCACGAGTGGTTTTCACTCTTTTCTTTTTCCTAAACATCAATTGACAATGGGGTTCGCTTTTCCTACTTGCTTCCTTTGACCTTTTTGCCAAAGTCTCTTCCAAAAGAATGTTACCCCACACACACCATCTGATAACTACGAGTTTGGAAACCAACGAGGACTTCGTTTTCCAGCATTATTTGAAAATTACAAGTAACAAATTTTGTCAAATAAGCTTATTTGAGATATTCGCAACTGAAATTCTCGGTATATCATATTATATATTTATATATAAAGATAAAGGATCTGTCAAATTCAGAATCTTTTTGTTGGGGCTAATTGAGGGAGACTGATTCACCTCACCAAACTTGCTCTAATGAAGATACATATATGTCAAATTTAGGTTCACATAAATTGGCGTATATAAAGAGTTTCATGTTCCTAGAATTGAAGATACAGATGAAGAAAGTGAATTTCAATTATTTATGGAAACCTATCAATTGGAAGAACCATTGATCATTGATAAAAGAAAGAGAAGTGGTGGTGACAAAAATTACTACATATGAATTTGACAAGGGTATCGATCGAGAAGTGATGTATGCCAAAGATAATTTAGATTATCTTATAGTCATGTCACATATTTTCAAAAAGGTATTTCAAAAGTTTGAAGTTTTGTAAAGTAATGCATTTGTGTTACGAAACAGGACCTTGGGCTGTGGGTCTCAATTTACGTAGCATAACTTGCAATACATGAGATTAGCTATTGTCATTAATCCGTAACACTTCAAGACATGCATGTGTTTATGCTTTTTAGAATGTTTATAATAAGCCTACGTACACCTGATGTAAACATGCGCCTCGAAACTCCAATGAAATAACTCATCTAGGAGCACAATTGGGTAAATATGTTGCACGTTTCTTTTTCTTTTTCTTTGAGGGACTTGTTAAATAATTTTATTCGAGGGACATTTTTTAAAGTTCTTTTTTTTTATTGATCTAAATTGTCTATTTTTCAAGTCTTCATTTATAAATCATCTTTGTAAAAAATCAAGCAAATTGAAAATCATTAAGTCATGTAGTTGGAACCAACAAAATCGACAAACACAATGCTTCAAGAAAAGACTACAATAAATAACAATCATCTAATTGAGTGGTCAAATAATCTTTGAAAAAATATCTAAAAACTAGACGATTTGAAGAATTAAAATACAATATGATTTTACAAATGATCTTTTGAAAAGGGATTACAGTAGAAGTAGTCGACATACAATGAAAAAACAAATAACAGCTCGATAAACTTTATGAGAAGCCTACAAAATCCAAATCATCACAAATCCCATCTCCCATCTCACGTACGCCCTAATTATTAAGAATTGGATCCAAAAAATTATAAAGGACAAGGTCACAGACAAAACCCCTATACAATACCTTTTCCACTCCTCCTCCTAAATCCCTAATTAAATCTTGTCCCCCTCCATAATTATGTGGGCTCCACTTATAATTTAAAAAATAACGAACCTTAATCTTGGCAGACACAATCAACGCACACAAAATCCTAATCAACCCAGTCTACCAATCTACCAATCAACCTACGACTAATCACACGTTTTTCGCAAATCCATTTGCCCACAATTACTGAGTGTGGAAGTGTGTCGTATGCATGCATCATCCATTTGGGGACCACACTTGAGGTTTCACTTGTTGCCTCGTGTAAAACGTGTGGGCCCCCCGTGTGAAAACCGGTCCCGAAAGGAAACTTGTGGCGGGTTGTCATTCGCTGGACTTTGACAACCCCGCCAATTGCACGTTGGCAAGCTCACAGGTAACGGATGCCCTACGAAACCGTCTCACTGGATTCCTAACGATTGGGCTTGAAGCATGACACGTGTAGACTGCACAACCATTCACGAACTGTTTATATATTTTTTTTTGTCCTTGGAGAAAAATGAAAAATTATTTCTTCTCACCCTTTTAAATTGCATGCAACACACATTCGTAGTTTAATTTTTCCAGTCGTTATATTACAGATAATAACGTGAAGCTCACAAACTTTTTGATTCCCTTATGTGTTATTAAACAGGAAATCATATTTTCATACGCGCATGAGTAATTCTCAGTTGTATATTTGTGTGAATTCTATTGTGAAATTTACGTTAAACAACTAATAATCACTCACACACATATATGCGGTTGTCTCTACAAAATTCTTGCTTATGTGTTTGTTTGTTCCGTAAACAACTTATGACTTTAAGCTTGCAACTTGTTTTGTGTTCACAATTATCATAAGCTAATAGTACGAGTTTCGTTTAGTGATGGTTTTTTATTTTTTGCATTTTCAAAATACTCATCCTATTACCCATATTTTTTCTATTCTTTTTAACACAAATATTTACTCAACCAAGCCATTAATATTGATAAATACCCTTTATTCCAAACCAAAACTTTTGGCTTTATAAATTTGAATGTCGGTGGAAAATGATTAGTGAAAATTATATATATGCATATGATCCCTTAATAATATTATTATGAACCAACTTCCAAGTCATGATCAACAAAGCAATGAATAGGAATTTGGTGATTGCAGGTACACTCGATTGATTTTTTTTTTGGGTGCCGCAACAGAAAAAAGGATGGTGATTAAGATCTCTAATCCAAGGATTAGGTGTCACCACCAAAAGAAACTTCCATTAACAAATCTGCTTAATCCCCAACTAATGTTGGCGTTGTTGGGTTGATGCCAAAAAGAGAAATAGTGCCTTCTTCTTTTGCTTTTTCTTTTTGCCAAACCAAACACAAATAGTATCTGACAAGCAATTGAGATTGAGGTCTAGACATTAAAAAAAATTAAAACAAATTAAAACAAATTAAAAAAAGAAAAGAAATGACATATGAATATAAAAGGCACGCATGGCTTGGAACAGCGACTGACTCTTTGAGATGCGACAAGAGCCGTCTTAGCTGGGTTTCATATTGGTAAAATTGTCCCATTCATATGACACCTTACTTTTTTTTCTTTTTTTTTTTAACCGTGATAGTTTTCGTTTTCAATTCGAATCTAATCAAAGTGCATAGACTAATACACACATTAATCATCTAATCAATGATTTATGTTAACATTTTTTTGTCAAATAAGTCAAACTTTCTGACTGGAGAAGATTTGTCTTTCCAATTAGTTTGTGATAAAAACATCCGACCATAATCTCGTATGTTAGATAATTTGACGTATTATGTTATTGAGTTGTGAATAATTACAGTTGATTTTGAGAACTAATGCATAGATACGAAGTTCCTAGTCTAATAATATTTAGTATCATATATCAAGATTAAAACCCTAAAAGTATATTTTTATACCAGCCGTATTAGGTACAACTGCTCTTAAATACTTGAATTACAAAACCCTTACACGTAACAGTAGACTTTACTACTAAAAAGAGGTACCATTTATGAACCCGCTATAATAAAATGGTTTAATTCATACATAAGTCAAAACCCTAGAAGTAATTTACTCATTCATCGACCTTTCAACTAAAAATATTTGAGAATGGTTAGAGTAGAGTGCAGGTAATTCAATACTAATTAAGATAGTTGAGAAGGCAAGACAATGAGGTAAATGTAGGACCATATGAACATACATGGCTCTTATTTTAAATCATAATATTGTAAAGTATTAGGAAAATTAAAGTCATACTTGACATTAATTTTCTACTAGTCCTTATCCAAAGCCAAGACCGTATGCCATAGAATATACTTTCTTCTTTTGTCGCTTCGGAATTATATAAAATGGATTTAGGGTCTAATTGTTTTTTAATCATCTCGAGGCTTTATCTTAGTATGAGATTATGTCCCATAAAGTGAAGGTACGTACGTAGGAACCGCACAATATGTATCTATATATAGAACTATGAGCTTAAAAGATGGTAGCAAGAGGGAACAAAAGAAATCTATCTTCAATATTTTTTTTTTCAAATTAAATAAATAATTTTAAAATGGGTAAGAATCATATGATATGAAATGGGAATAAAATTAGTAAGGAGCTCAAGTAATTAAATAGTTACTCTTGTAACCGAGGTCTTATGTTCGAATCGCTTATATTAAAAATGAATTAAATTGAGAGGTCCTAGAGGTGAAAAAGAAAAATGAGGACAAGTATTCGTTCTGTGCAACATTAAAATTGCAATTACTACATTGCTTATTTTATTAGCAATAATGTAGTAAAGTTGTATAATAAGAGCCCGTTTGATAACGAGGATGTTGAAGTATATTTAAATCAACAACATTATGTTGACTTTATCTCCAAATGTATTTCCGCCATTGGTTGTCCCTATAGAATTAAATGGACAAATTTAGAGTCCGTTTGATAACCATTTCAATTTTAGTTTTTAGTTTTTTAGTTTTCATTTTTCATTCTTTGTGCTATAATATAGAGGAAAAAAAAGTGAGAATGAGAGGAAAGGTGAGAGTGGAAGATGGGAGAGAGAAGTAACAAAAGTAAAAACAAAAGTTAAAAATTGAAATCTATTTGAAATTGTTTTCATTTCAAGTTTTTGTTTTCACTTTTGTTACTCCTCCCTCCCATCCTCTCTCTCAATCTCATCCTTACTTCCATTATCTCTTTCATTTTATCATCCTAGCAAAAAAAATGAAAATGAAAAATAAAAAGAAAAATAGTTATCAAAGGGGCTTTTAGAAAGTAAATTTCAGCTCAATTTGTAATTGCGTGTAAATAGCTGACTCTATATAGAGTTCAAATTTTGGGATTTCCGCAAACAAAATATAATAGAAAATAAATTTTAAAATGAAAAATACAGAGAACAACTAGGGAGGGGACCATTTGCCTTTTAGTTTTATTAGCCATGTAGGTGAACAGTTGGCCATAAACGCCACACACAGCAGCACCCGCTCTCCCCCCAAGTGCGCCCCCACCGTTTTCATTTTGTATTTTTTTTTAGAACCCTTTTCCTAATCTTGCCATTTTGGGGCCCACCGGGCTCGAAAGTGGGGACCGCATCCCACAAAGGGGCCCACACCTCGAATTGATTAAGCCGGCGGCTGTCAGAGAAGTCAAAAAGTCTCAGTGGTCCCGCTTCTCACAGCACGCCACGTGTAGGGTTGCGATTCTCTCGTTTTGGCGCGTGCTTCGAGCGGGTCCCATCGCCGTGGTCCAAGCGAGCAGCGCACGACGCGTGTCGAGGCGTCGTTTTCCCGCGAGTGCCGGAGAGAGGAGCGACGTAATTCATGGTCCCCTCCTTGTACAATCCTCGGCTCCTCTTCTCCCCTTCACCGTCTGTAGGAGGTAGCCAGTAAGCCTGTGATTATACGGTGCCGTTTTGAGCAATACATCGCGCTTTGTGGTTGGACGGTCCAGATTGGTAGTTGGTCACCCTAGCTAGGGTGACGTGGACGGCACGCTCCAAGAGTTGTGGGATACTACTACTAATCAGTACAAATATAAACTAATAAGGGCGTTTTCTAGATACAGTTTGTGTACTTTCGTTGTTGGGAAGTTGCTTTTCTAGAACCATATGCATATGGTAGTGGAGTGAGAGAAGGGAGTGTGAAATTGCTTTTTCTATAATCTAAATTGTTTTGGCATCAAAATATTCGAGTATGACGGTCACGTGTGAGTAACTTTGGGGTGGTGAGTGTGTCCTTTCACAAAATCACTTTTAATTTTGCTATTCATTGAGAGGATTTCTACTTTGATGCAATTCTTACCATTTTAGGATTCTATAAGCAACTTCTTTACCGACAATTTTAGATTAAGCTGCATTTAATTACAGTATTATTTCATCTATGAGATTAGGTTATTGTCCCTTCTAATTGTAATCGCTATTTGAATATGTTTTTTTTTCGTGAGGATTAACATTCGGTATCATTCTAGACAAATATCTAATTCAATTCTAATAGTTCATCTAATTTCAAATCGCATACAATTTATGGATGTTTAAAAGTCTACGCAAATGGACAAAACTTTATGATCTTTATTTATTGGGGTTTCATACAAAAGTAAACATCATATCAGTGATTATTAAATTAATCCCCCATCAACGATAATAATATGCCAAGATTTTCATTGAGTTATTTTACTTTTTGTTCTTTTTTCCCATGCTAACTTTTCGTTGTGAGTTTTTTAAAATTATAAATAGATTAATGCTATACTTACCACATGTTTATCTCATATTTCTATACTGCATGACGTGGCATCTTCATATCATACGCCAAATTAATTAAATCAATGAAGTATATTTTAAGAAAGAAAAAAAAAAGTGTTAATCACATTAATTAGCTAATGTGGCATGCACACATCAACTGCCGCATCATGTAGTATAAAAATATGATAAGACTAGTATTATTCCCATAAAGTGAAAGGAGGATTGATCACAACTACTCAAATAGTAAATCTCATATATTATGTTAAATTGGAAAAAAAATATAATAAGTGGTCTTACAAAATTTCACACATTCAACCCAAACATTTTGCTTCTTATTTAAAGAAATCTTTGCTACCCTTAATTAGATTCAAAATACCATTATTTTTCTTTGTAAAGAAATTAAAATACCTTATATTCTAAAATCAACTATTTGATCCGAATTTTCTATTTTTTCAACTCCTATATCATATTGTGAAATAATAATAATAAAAAATTCTTTTAATAGTAATAGGGACCCTTGGGCTCCTTGGCTCCTTAATTAATAATAAAACCTGCCACAAAATCCCACCATTTTTTTCTTGCTAAAGCAGTTTCTCGAGCTCATTTTGCTCGCCTGAAAACCACTCTGTCCAAAAACCTCTCTCTCTCTAAACAGCTCCTCAATTTCATCATATACGTTTTTGGTACCATCCCATATATAAGCTCTCAAAGCTTTAAACTAAACCCTTTCAATCTCTCTCTCCCCAAAACTCAAAAAAGCTCTCATCTTTCTCTCTCTAAGTTTCTATACACACACAGACCGTGTATTCTCTCTCTACAGAGAGATATATATAATCAAATCCAACCACATATCTTTGTCTTGTCTCTCTCTCCTATCTTCTCAGACTCTCAGAAAGCTTCTAAATTTTCATATCCATGTCCTCAGAATCATCGTCTACAATTGCTCCTTTTTAATTTGTAAAACACAGAGAAACAGAGTGTCCTCTGTCTCTGTCTCTGCAATTACTTTAATACCCAGCTGATCATCGATCATGGCGTACCACAACCACCTCTCCCAGCAGGACCTTCCTCTCCACCACTTCACAGACCAAACCCAGCAACAGCACCAGCCATTTCAATCCGACCAACCCGACCCGAACTCCAAGCCCAGGGAGCCCCACCACCCATTTCAGCCCGCCCCAAATTGGCTCAACACCGCCCTCCTCCGCAACTACACCAACGCGGACGCCAACAACAACCATAACAACAGCCCAAACAACAACAACGGCGGCGGCGGCGCTTCCAATTTCCTCAACCTCCACGTCACCGCCTCCGACTCCACCACCTCCCAGGCCTCCAACCAATGGCTCTCACAGCCCCACCGCCCCATCCTCCACCGCAACCACAGCGACGTCATCGATGACGTCACCGCCGTCGGGGGCGACTCCATGATCGCCGCCACCATCTCCCACGACTCCGCCGACCTCAAGCCCGACAGCAGCCTCAACAAGACGGACATCGTCGTGGAGAGCGGCGGCGGCGGCGGAGATGGCGGAATGATCAACTGGCAGAACGCAAGGCACAAGGCGGAGATTCTGGCCCACCCGCTGTACGAGCCCCTGCTGTCGGCACACGTGGCGTGCCTGCGGATCGCCACGCCGGTGGACCAGCTGCCGAGGATCGACGCCCAGCTGGCTCAGTCGCAGAATGTGGTGGCTAAATACTCGGCTTTGGGCCACGGCATGGTCGGCGATGATAAGGAGCTTGATCAGTTCATGGTACGCCTTTTATATTTTTTTGATTGCTTGTGTGAATTTTGTGCTGACTTAATTTGCTGACTTGTGTCTCTTGGCTTTGAATTGTTAAAGAGTCATCAAATTTGGCCAATCGACTATAAAAAATATTTAAAAAAATTGGAACAATTATTAAGCCTCATAATTTCAATCACAACACAAACTAGTAAGATTATAGTAGGACAGACGAATTTTTTTTTTTTTTGGGTGAAATGGACAGACGAATTTTAGTATTTACAAATTTTGCACTTTGGAAATGAGAAATTCTTCTTCAATTTTGGGTAGTGTTAACGAGAATCGAGAAATTTTGTTTTGTGCTGCACGAGAAATTTTGTTTTGTGCTGCACGAGAAATTTTGTTTCGGTTAAGTTTAAATTGTTGAATTTAAAACAAAAAAGTTATGGGATTTAATTTTCAAGATGGTTTGGAGATGGTGGGTTTGCTAAAGCTGAGGAAACTAGTCTAGTGGTACGAGGGAAGGACTTGGCATGGTTGAAATGTTTCTGGCCATGAGAAGAAATAATGAGATTCCTGAAGATTTTGAAAAAATAGGGGTATAGGGATCTGAAAAAGCTTTAAGGCTTACAAGATATGGACAGTGGTGGTGGTGCTGACAGATATAATTTAAACATAATAAAAGTGAGTCTCGGGTGACACAACCCCAACTTTTTATAACAAAAGAAAAAAATAAACATGCGGGAAGACAAAAGCTGATATTCATGGCACAACAAGACAACTCTTGCTCTCTGCAAAGTTATTTGCTGATGTTCTTCTCTTGATCCTTAAGCTTAAACCCAATTACCATAATTAACAATCTGTTAACTTAATTTCTATAGTTTCTGATTGTTTCTGCTTGTTGATGATTTTATAGAGGCATTATGTTTTGTTGCTTTGTTCTTTTAAAGAACAACTGCAACAACATGTCCGGGTGCATGCCATGGAAGCAGTGATGGCTTGCTGGGAGATTGAGCAATCACTACAAAGCTTAACAGGTAATGTTTTTTTTTTCTGTAATGGTAGTGATCATGGCTCTTCAGCACCGAAGTTTTAGTTTCTTATACAAACTGGATGAACAGGAGTTTCCCCCGGTGAAGGCACGGGTGCTACAATGTCTGATGATGAAGACGACCAAGTCGACAGCGATGCAAACTTGTTTGATGGAAGCATGGATGGTCATGACAGCATGGGATTCGGCCCTCTTATCCCGACAGAGAGCGAAAGGTCGTTGATGGAGCGTGTGAGGCAAGAGTTGAAGCATGAGCTGAAGCAGGTAATAAAATTGAATTGTTGAGTGTAAATCTGTTGCATTTCCTCCGTTACCAATCTGAGCAAAGTTTTCACAGGGTTACAAGGAGAAAATCGTAGACATACGGGAGGAAATTTTGCGCAAGAGACGAGCTGGAAAGCTTCCTGGTGACACCACCTCTGTGCTAAAAGCTTGGTGGCAATCACATTCAAAGTGGCCATATCCAACTGTAAGTATAGGTCAATGAGAAGCTCTTTGAGTTTGCATGCTTATCATTTGAAAGTTTTTTAGCTTTCCTGCCACGCATGTAGGCTTGTGGGAGTCTTTAGAGTACTAACTTAAAGATGAACACATATAAACAAGTTTAATTGTAAAATTGTAGCCTAGCATACTAGCTGAAACTGCTTTGGCAATCCTTTAGTAAGCCAACTGCATTCACGTTTTGCTCATCGATACCTAACTATCGTAGTTTTCATATAAATTTTCAGGAGGAAGACAAGGCTAGGTTGGTACAGGAAACTGGTTTGCAATTAAAGCAGATAAACAATTGGTTCATCAATCAGAGGAAGAGGAACTGGCACAGCAATCCTTCAACCTCCACAGTTTTGAAGAGCAAACGCAAAAGGTATATTCATTGAACCTTGCATTCTTCTCAACTTTAAATTTCTCATGAGCGTCCCACCAACCTTAATTCAAAAAGAAGTAATGCAGGTGAAAACAGCGGTGATCGATTCGGATGAATGGAGAAAAGGAAACGAGGGCCATTCCTGGGATGATTATTTGTTCATGCTTCCACTACATCCATAATTTCAACATAGAAACTGTGATAGCATAGGACTTCATGGAAGAAGACAACAGGGTTGAAGTGAAAGAATCATATTTTGATTCTACAGAAAGAAAAAGGCTAACACTGATTATGAGCCGTTATACAGGTATGCTCAAAGGCTGCAGATGGAGTAGTATCATATATCGTTAGGAGTTCAGTATTTAGGAATTATGTTACTGAATCTGAATTGGATAGTCCACTAGAGGGCTTACAATTTTTTGTTTATGATCTTCATGTCTGTGAATAAGAACAGTGAGGGGTTGTGGTGGGTGTACAGTGCAATGACCTGAGCGTGGTTCCTTACATACATCACACTGGTGATTAAATTAAATTATAGCTTTTCTTTATGGCATTTTGTTGTAGAGATGAATTTGTAGTAAATAAAGGTATGTAAATTTTTAGAGTGGCATCGTTGACGCTCTTTCGTGCAACCAGATGGCATGGATCATGCTGCTTCAGGTTTCAATTTCTTTTGATTGTGTTGTGAAGTGACTTGGTATATATAAGTTCAGATGTATATGCAAAAACCATGCACCAGTTTCTCTAGATGGCATTGGTTTGGAGAAGCTGAGGCAACTACCATAGAAATTAGATAACAGAACATAAAAGAAACAGAACTTTAGAAAATATGCCCAGAGAATTATACACAACAAGTAACATAAAACAATCAAGTACTGGCAAAATTTAGCTGTTCATAAATTTGTCAGAAAGAGATCAAATGAAAGAATGAATAATAAACAAACAAGTAGGTCATTTTCATCTATATGTGAAACACGTATAAAACTGAGCAAGAGCAACAACAGCAAACATGAGGACAGGGAGAGTTAGCAAATCAGAACTTGGCATTGTTCATCCCTGGAGAAGCTGCAAATCCGGCATTCAAAAAATGAAGGTACGAAGTACCCTCTACTTCCCTGTCAAACCCCCCATCGTCGAAATTAAGCGCATAGCTTTGCGGATCATACTGAAATTGCACCCTTCTTTTCTTGTAAATTGTACTGAAGGAGCGGATGAAATTCTTCCACTTTGGTCCTGCCAAAACCTCCGAAAACTCTCGTATTTTCTTCGCATTCTCCACCAACCAAATTTCTTTTACTTGATCTCCTTCTTGTTGTTGTTGCAGTAGATATCTCTGTGTTCCAATGTTGCTTCTTCCACGCAGTGCTCTAAAGTAAAATCCCCATAAACAACCACAAGAAGAATATGGAGCTATTTCTTCCTCATCAAAGTCATCATAACTCTCTTCCGGTGGTGTCGAAACTTCGTGAATTGAGGCCAATTTCTCAGGTGGGTTTGCCATGGGGATTGAGAATTTGAGATCAAAGATGTGATTAATGCAAAAGGGGATGATCAAAATGAAGAGAAATGTGAGTTTTTATATTGATATTTAATTAGTAATTAAACACCTAAGCTCCTACCACGTAAATGCTAGCTAGCTATGAGCTTGAGCTCGAGTTTGAAGCTTTCTTTTTAATGTCTTTAATTTTTTTGACAGATCAGAGAGATTCAATCATTGAGTATCTTCTGGGTCGGTCTTCTTGTGTGCCGGCCGTTGCCAATTGCCACTTTGCCATTCGCCAACACCCCATTTGCAGCTGTGACTTGCATGGCATCTGTTAGTTGACAGTTAAAAACACCAAACTGCTATTTTGTTTTCTACAAGGGATCTTAGAAATAGTGGTTCTCCAACAGAAAGCTTTATATTGATTGTTAATATGCTCTGTCTTGTACTTGATTTCTTCGTGCTTGCCACTAATTGTTTAATTTCTCTTCTGCCTGTCACTCATCGTTAACCTCCGTTTGGACAAAGGAATTGAAAGTTGCATAGAATTCTTAAATGACAGAATTTAAATCTCCATCTGTTTAAATTTTTGGCTATTAATAATTTTAGTGTTTAAATTTATGTATGTCGAATTTTGTAAATGACAAAAATTACAGTGAAAAACGAATTTTGGCTTAATAGAAATTGCAAAATGACACTTCTTTTGGAGGAAATTAAACTCAAGAATCTTGATCCCTAATTTCTACGATTTTTTCCGCTTGTCATTTATTAAGTTTCATCCTTTAGTTGCTAAAAAATGGAAATAACAATGTATGCTCTTCAATTCCTAACTTTTAGCTAAATCCCAACTTATTTTCCTTCATCCAAACATATAGGGTAATGTCAATAAAATAAACGAAACTTAAACAATTTGCTAATTTCATACTACTTTTTAGGCACCATTTCTACTCATAAGAGTTTTTTTAGAAGCGCTTTTGTTTAAAGAACGTCAAATTTTTTTTAATATCGAAATTTTTGGAAATGATTCTTGAAGACTCACCTATAAAGTGCATTTGTGACTCCAAAGCACTTATAATTTTTTTTTTCTCAATGCTATTAGAAACGCTTTTAGCATTTTCATAAGTACTCCCAAACATGTAGTACCAAATAGCCCGAAAACAAAAATAATCAAATTAAAACAATTAAAAGAAATTTGAAATTGACCCAATTTGGACTCAAATCAAGACATTATCTATTAACTAAAGGATAATATAAATATAATATAAAAGTTTACAAGACGAGTTCATGGCCTCATCAGCCCAGATTATAAAATTAAAGAGAAATGGGCTTTATAATATATTTCCTTCATTGGCTTGCTTGTGCTTGCCTTGGTCAATGTGGGTCAACATTTGTTTCCATGGGCCGAACCAATAAGCATCTGCCCCGGCAGCGCCTTTCCCTATTTCTTTCGTCTCCTTCCCTTTTTGGAAGCTCAAAAGTCTAAATATTTTCACAATCCCGTTTGCAGAGCCCAAGCACATGACGAAATGAAACACTGGCCTGATCATACGAGCATATAAATAGAAAGCAACCGCATTTGAGCTTCAGCTAAACGCAGCAATCTCTGGACGCAAATTCGAACACTTGGCAGGCGGCGTAGCCCCCGCCGCTGCCGTCATCTTCGACGGCGATGGCTGGGCCAGCAGTCCGCCGAACTTCCTGAGAGAGATAAGCTCGTCGTCTCGGTTCACATCGTCCTCGAAATTCATCGCGTAGCTCGACGGGTCGTAGCTGAAGTCGACCGAAGTCGACGAGTGCCGGGTCCTCCCCCGCCTCCTTGAAGCGACGCCGTTTGCTTGGCTCGTCGTCCCCTTGTTCTCCGCCGTCGCGACAAAGCACTCCTCGTTCTCCAGAATTTCGTCGAGCTGGTTGGGGCTGGTCTTTTTCTCGTGCGACGTTGTAGGGATGGACGAGGCCGAGAGCCGAGCGGAGAAGCCGTGGAAGAGGAGCTGATCGTCGGCGCGGCTGGTGTCGTCTTCGAAGTTAAGGGCGTAGCTGGAGGGATCGTAGCTGAAGTCGGCGGAGCCGTGGCAGCGCCGCCCTCTTCCAGGCCTTGCGCCGCCGCCGATCCTGGAGATGAGGTTCAAGCACCGGTCTTTGATCTCCGGCAACGGCGACCGAGACCTGCTGCAGTTGTTGCAGTAGTCGCCCTCCCTCTGGAGAATGTCGAAGGGGTGAGTGCTCATGCTGGTGAAGCAGGCCGGGAGGCAAATCGACCTGGATTGACGCTTGTGGTGCGGAGTGCTCGTCGCAGATTGAGATCGATATCCCTGGTTCGACATTGAATTGAATTGGAGTGCAAGTTTCTTTTCTTTTCTTTTGGTTTTTCTCGGGAAACAAACAAACTGAATTTTGATTTTCGGTTGATGGTTGAGTGGTAGCGGGTAGTGAGGTATTTATAGGTTGAGGGTTGAGTGGTAGCGGCATTTGCGGTCTGGGGAGGTAGCTGGAACAAGCGGAGAAGCCGTGGGTCGTGCGTTGTTCTTAGCGGGTTTTGCCTATTTGCTTATATAATTATTTAAAAATAAAAAATGAATTATCTTTATTTTTGGGTGTAAAAGCCGCGTTTTGGAGAATTGGTGGAGTCGGGGAGTTACCTTGTATTTGTTATGTATCTGGCTTTTTTGCCTATTTATTAGTCTCTAAACTTAGAAAATCATTGTGTAAGCATAGTTGTATTTGAATATGGGTTTTAAAAAAGAAGAGGCAAACTAATTATGGGTTTAGATATTTAAATATGTCAAACTTATTTTCTAAGAATGCACTATTTCGAATAAAACGAATGTTAGAAAGATCACATTTATAAGCCGTGTTATGTAGCGAGAACATTACATCAAATTATTATAGTCAGTTGTTAATATTTATACTGAAGTTTATGATATGGTTGCTAAATATGGAAGAGGGATTATAGGTTGATTTACCAACCTGATTAAACAAAATATATACCGTAGAGACCAGAAGAAAGAAATAAGGAATGTGGATTGACTGGTTTATGAGAAACCGAGGACTGGTTTTCTTAGGGGAGTCAGCTTCTTAAAACCTGATCTTATCTACTAAAAGAATATGGCCAAAAGCAATGGTTTTTGCCTTTTTCGATCACGTGCATGCATGAGCATGAAGGTCATCACTTAATGCCAGGTGTTAGGATGTGATTTGTGGATATTATATTCAATGGATAAGCAATGAATAAATTATCAGCGCCACATGCCATGAAGGTGGAGGTGAAGCCTCTTCTTGTCTTGAGGCTCTTAGCTCATAACTTGCCTGCAGTTCAGCCGTCCAAGTATGGTTGATCATTAGATCAAACGCGAATTTGCTTGTATGGGAACACGTTTGTAGCCGTTAGATCAAATCGTTCATCATTCTATACTAGGGTTACATTAAGATGTACCTTTGCAGTTTTGAAACTCAAATGCAGTGTGGAACATACTTGCTACTCCTAGATATGCAAAGGATAGCACAATAACAAAAAAACCTCATCCGCTAATATGCTAAACCAACTAGCTATTGGTCTACTAGCTAATAACCACAGATACATTGATATGAGTCCACAAAAATGATTCTGAAATTCTAAAAAATAATAATAATAATTAGGATACGGATGCGATTTAAATAGTCTATGTAATAAATACATATATAATTTTGCTAACGAAATCTAACCCGAAAAAGAGCCTTGACTTGTAGACTAATGGTATTAGGTTCGAACTCTCATAGCATCTTAGCAGTGTATGAGAAAACCCCATTCCCCTTCATAAGTGCATTTCCACCCATTTGTCATGGCAAAAGGCAAGGAGAGGCAAGAGCAGTTACTATTCACATGAATAGTGTCAGCCCTAGCAATTTTTTTTGTTGGTTTTCCACTCATTGCCATGGCAACTACTATTCACATGAGATATGAGCAAAGGAATTTGTATAAACTTTTGGTGTGGGAAGCAAGGGCGGAACCATGAATTTTTCAACGGGTGGGCTAGCTAAAGTTATTAACTTAAAATTTAATGATTTTTTTTTTTTGGTACTTACAATTTCTATAGTCTTTGTAGAAATAAAAGTAAATATTAAATCATATAAACCACGCTAGTTCATAGCTCCATAAACTAATTTTCAATAAGTTTTAACATAAACCAAATAGGGTTTAACACCATTGTGGATTGAACATCTAAGGCTTTTTACTTAGATTGACATTAGTTCCTTCATGCATTCATATCATACATGAAAAATTGTTTTATGTAAAAACATTGACTAAGTATGAAAAATGGGTTTTCAAAATAATCATTTTCTGAAGATAATATTTGGCAGCTTTTATTCCTCACACATCAAATAAGAAAACTTGATTTTATGGGATTTTAGTATGAAGTATATATTGACTTAATGAGCCATCATTTTTAGCATAAATCGTATTTTGCACTAAAACCGATTTTTCATATTTTGATTTGGTGGGAATTTGATTTTCTAGTATTTTTATTTGAATCCAAACGGGGGGTACTTCTTTATTTACATTGTAAACTTAAGTAAATGGAGTAATATAAAAATAAATAAAAGTAAAATGACAAAGACATTTACTTAAATGTTGAAAGTGGAAATAAGGTAATCTGTACACCGTCACTGACTGGGCTAATATTGAAAATAAGTTAAATACATAAGTTTTATATTTTTTTCTTAAAAAACCACACTGGGCTACAGCCCACTGTAGCCCTTAGTGTGGTTCCGCCCTTGGTGGGAAGTGAATAATATGGGTAGGTATTTATTTTTTTTAAAAAAAAATCTAAAATATTTAGTATTTTTTCCTTCATTCGTTTTTTCAAATTTTTTTTGTTATTTAAATTGGCTATTGCAAAGGACCCACTAGTGTAGTTGTTTGGAGTATTTACTCCCTCAGGCAAGATCCTGGGTTCGAGTCTTAACATCCGTGTAGTGTATGTGAGTTTAGTATGCTATTGCCCCTTTCAATAGGAAAGGTCCTCAAAAAAAGAAAAAAAAGAAAAAAAAAAAAAGGCTGTTACATTAGGTCAGCTTGCCCACGCAAGTCATGCCTTTCGGCTTGCCCAGGTTGGTAGAACCCAGCTCTTGCCCTTGCAAGACTTGGGCCTTGAAAATACATTTGGGGGCTCTTGCTCGGGCCCATGCCTCTCAATTGAAATGCTCTAACATTAGCCAAAAAAAAAAATGAAGAAAAAATTGTTGAATTAACAAATTAATCTACCATACAGTAACTGGTATAGGCTATATTTTTTGGGAGCCTTTTGAAGTCTTTCTTATGGTCCTTTTGACGTCTTTGTTATGGCCCATTAGAGCATCTCCAACCGATATGTTAAAAGTGCCACATAGACATTTAACGACTAGAAATAACATCTCACATCACTCCAACTGAATTGTCAAAACTGATGTGGAATGAAGGCTGGAGGTTCAGCCGTTACTTTTGACATCCCAAAAGCAAGATGTCAAATGAATATTTTATTATTTTTTAAAGATAGCTGACTGTTACTTTCGTTTTTTTTATAAAAAAAATCTTGAATGATTTGACTGTTACAATAATTATTTATTTGACATATCGGGTGGAGTGTAAAAATGTGTCAATGTCAAATTGCCACATCAACCATCAAATTTAAATTTGATGTTTGGTATTTGACATCTCCCTTGAAGATGCTCTTACGTCGTGCAGGCCTAGTCCAATCAAGGATGATTTAGTACACGGTACTATAGAAAGCGACTATAATATTTTAAAAAATAAAAACTAAACACACCGAGTAAGAGTTCAGTTTTCATGTGACCGAACTCCCTGTGCCATCCTGTGACCTCCTTATTCTTTTGACACATGTCCCTTCACTTAACATAAAATTAACACCGTTAACTTCATTTGAAAATTAAAAAACAAAAAAATAATTCTTCATCCTCTTTCTCTTTGGTCTGTGCCCAGATATTCACTCTCAGTGACAATTATCATGCAAAACTTTTCCACAACAATAACCCATAAGTGGTAGATTTGTATGTGTATTTTTGTCTGGTCATCAACATCAATGAACCCATCTTAAATTCACAAGCTTTTCTTTGTTGTGTCTTTTTCATTGATCAAATCAGATTGTTGATATCGCCGAGGTAACGACCGCTGGCCTGGTTAATTTCCGACAACCGCACATCAATTGGCGACACCCACGGGCTCCGATTTATGAAATCCAAATGAAACCTAGGGGTGGGCACGGTACGGGATGACACGGGATGGAGGTCATCCCGGTGTCAGTCCCGAATAGGAGAATCGGGACGGTATGACACGGGATGGGGGATTTTCAAAACACGTTCAAACCATACCGGCCCCAATCGGGACCGGTATGGTTCGGTATCAAAACTGATACCGTTCACCTTAGGCTAAAACGAAACCAAGATCTTTTTCTCTGTGTTTCTCTCTTCTTATTTTTTTCTTCTCTTTTTTAATTTCTTCTTTTTCTTCTCATCTGTTATCCAAGAAAGAAACCCATTTGAATGAATGGTAAGGTCAAAGATGCAGATGAAGCAGCAGCCGAATGCGGTGGTAGGATTGGGATCTCGTCTCTACTGCCGGCTCAGGAACCCCGGCTTTGCTCCTGGTGGCCTCCCCACCACGACGATGACGACCGCGACTCCACATGCACACCATCCACACCAGAACCAAGTAGATTACGACCACCAAGATCTAAGATTTCCACGCTTTGATTTTGACTCTAGGCTGATTGCTTAGGCTCATCGAAGAGAGAAACATAGAGAAACAAATAAGGCTAAAGAAAAAAATAAGAAGAGAGAAACAGAGAGAAAAGAGAGAAGGAAAGAAGGGGGAAGAAAAAGAAGAGAGAAGAAATAAAAAAATTGGCGGAGAGAATAAAAAAAGTAGCGTGGTCTCGCTGGCCTCACCACATCCAAGCTTCAAATGTTGGAAATAATATTTTAATATTTATTATTTAATATTAATTAGTTACTGTACGGCACGGTATGACACCAAACGGGATCACAAATCTGATACCGGTGTCGTGCCAAACAGTAACGGGATGACACGGTTTCATCCCGTTTGAGCATCAACACCAAACGGTTTGGCATGAGTTTGACACGGAATGGCACGGTTTCGGGACGGTATCGGTATTCCGGTTTTGATGCCCACCCCTAATGAAACCACCGTCATCCAACACCTGAAAGTTGTCGAACTCGCCTTAGAAATCTTTGTCGAATTTGCAATTTGCCGAGTGCCGAGCTGCCGAGCTGCCCAGCAACAGAACCGCCATGCTCCGACGTACAAAACCCCGTCAACCTTTTAACCACCTTATGCCGGAAAACTGTTTTCCTTGCCCCTTCATCTTTCCTGCGCTCTAATACGAAAACTCAGTTTCATTCAAAAAAATAATTTGAAAACTCAGCCAGTTCTTGAAAAACAAACCTTTAATATAATTTTCTTAATTATTATTTTGATAAAAATTAAAGACTTAACATAGTTAAGTTTTAGTTAAATGAAGGGACATGTGTCAAAAGTATAAGAAGGTCACAGAGTGGCACAGGGAGTTTGGTCATAGGAAAATTGAACTCACCGAGTAATGCTGCGCGATTGTACCCTCTTTTTTTTTGGTTAAAAAGGACCCCCTACCAATTAGGGGCCATGTGTCAAAATATGTATAGCCGAGCGGATATACTATTTTTTTAAAACCAAATCGTAGGATTACCGCACAGGTATACTATTTAAATAAATTATATTTAAACCGTATAGCCGCACGGCTATACTATTTAATATAAAAAAAATTAAGGAAAAAACACCCTCCTAGTTGCATCAGTTTATACTTTATAGATATTAATTTGTTAGTTTCAACATATCTAAACCAAAGCAGATATTAATCGGCCACTATATAATACTTTAATATATATATTTTTTATTTAATAATATGTGAATTTTGTGTGTCTTATTGAAAATTTTGTAAAAAATAAGTGTATTGAACATGAGAAATACGTCTGTACATGTACAATACAAGTATTGTACATTTAATTTTTTTTTAAATTGAATTTTACCAAGTCTTTAAGACATGTACAGAACACAGATGTATTATTGAAAAATATGTACATATGTGTATAATAGAATATTAAATGTGGAAGTGCTAAATTTTTTATACGGGTATAACTTTGGAAAAGTAAAAATTTAAAAGAGGACAATAGAAACTTGGGTAGTGGCCTAATAGTAATGGATAATGCTATATACTACTCTTATTGATACTGTTTATTAAAGGCAAAAAAAACAGTAAAGCCGCACGGCTATTGTTAAAAAACAAATTTAAAAATCGAGTATAGCCGTGCGGCTATACTATTTATTATTTTTTTTAAAAGGAATTGCCGCACGGCGCCAGACGCCACGTGTCAAAACAGTATAGCCGCGCGGCTATACTAGTTTTAAAAAAATTGAAACCAACGAGTAAAGCCGATCGGCTGTACTGTTTTTTTAAAAAAAGAGGACCCCCGATCGATTAGGAGCCACATGTCAAAATAAGTATAGCTGCACGGCGATACTATTTATGAAAGGCAATCAGTAAAGCCGCACGGCTATACTATTTAAAAAAAAGGGGGTTTTGCTCACCCAAAATGGGGGCTGAAATTATAAAAAAACCCAACACCCAAAACACTTTATAAACACACCAAAAACCCATAATTATACATACTCAAAATCCATTTATAAACACACCCAAAAAATATACAATTGTTGATTTTGGGTGTGTTTTTATGTTTAAATAGTGTGTGGGTTGTTTTTATAAATACATGTTTAGGATTAGGTTTATTTATAATAATCTATTAAAAAAAACCAATTTAAAAAATCGAGTATAGGGCGAGTCCGGAAGCCTCCTGAAGTTCAAAAAACCCTCCAAAAATCTCCAGGTTTTTTTTCTGGTTTCCATTTCGGCCATCAAGTTTCTCCGCTTTCAATCTCTCATGGTAACCAAGCTAATCCCTCTATTCATCTCTCTATCGCTCTATTTCTATCTCTCTCACCCTCTCAAATTTCTTCATGTCTTTCTCTATTTCAGGAGCCCCAGCAAGACAAACAGTCTCCGCCGCTCGAAGACTGCTTGAAGCTGTTGAAGGGCGAGAGAGACGAGCAGCGACTCGCCGGCCTTCTTCTCGTCACCAAGTTTTTCAAAGGCGATGACTTATCCTCTCTCCAAACCATTTACAATGCCGTCGGCGTCGGCTTTCTCGATCGTCTGCTCAGGACTGGTAACACTACAAATTCTTTTTTGTTAAATTATCCCTTGCTGTCAAATTTTTGCAAATTAGAAGTAAATTCGAAGTAAATTTCGATCTTTAATGATGAAGCATAAGTGGAATTTTTGTTTTGTTTGGTTAGGGATGGGAAAAGGAAGCATTAGTAGCAGCGGAAGTGAAAATCGCGATGCATATTTGCAGTTATCTGTTACTGTTCTTGCTGCATTCTGTCATGTTCTGGAAATTGCTGCTTCAAACGACATGGTTTCGAAGATTCCACTGGTACTGGAAGTTTTATCCACAGAGTATGGTTCTTATATTGGATTGGGTGCTAGAGTGGTGTTATATTATATTCCAAATGGATTCATGATCAACATTTAATATGACATTGATTTCTGAATGACTTTGTTTTTTAGGTACTTTGGTTATTGCTGATTTTCATGTTCTTAATTAACCGTATCATTTTATTTGGCGAGAATACAGGCCAGGATCAGCTGTTCTTGAAGAATGCTATGAATTTCTGTATTTGGTGTCAACAGCTTCCGAAGACGGAATCATGACATTTTACACTTCTGGGGGCATGAATATGCTGGCTTCTCATATGTCAATTTTCCCAGACGGTAATTATTTTTATCTTCTACTGGACTTGCTTAACAAACCTATAGGAATCTTGATGATCTGTTATTGCATGCTACAACTATTGCATTATGGAAATGGGGGCAACTGTAAAGTATGTGTCATTGGTGATAGTTATCTGCTATACTGTTAGTATCTTTTTGTCCATTTTGATAAGAAAACAGTTTTCCTTGGTGATTTATGAGATTACTTCATCAGTCTCAAACTACAAAGGACTGATGAGATGAAAAACTTGTACAGGTTCTCATCAGATGGAGCTTTCTATGAAACTCGTGCAATTGATACTAAATAAACTGTCTCTTGAAATCATTAACCAAGACTACGTTCCAGAGCTCTCAAAGATTGTGAGTTCAGTTTCTAGATATGCTATTTACTATTCTTTAATATTGAATTTTTTTAACTCCTTCATTTTGTAGTCTTTCTGAAGTGGTATATGATCTTTAAGTTATTGCTGTTTTAATTTAGGTGGCTGCAATAACAAGACAATTTGCTGTCTTGCATAATGCTGTGAAATTTGATGCGCTCCACCTACTGTCTGCTATCCTCTCATCAAAATATTCGGTATGCAATCATTGTGCATCTCTCTTTTCCAGAAAAAAAGTTATTTGTCTGAACATTCTAACTTAATTGATGAATGGTTAAGTTTGATTGTTGGACAAAATAAGGTCTTTTATGTTCAATTAAATTACTGGGTGCAAAGTTTCTCCGTTGTCTTTTGTAATCCTTAACTATGCCTTATGTGCTGTTGATATCAGTAGTTTTAAAACTAGTTATGGTATTTTCAGGCACCAGTTTATGATTCTCTTCGTGTACTACCAGAAAAAGATTTGCCAAATTATATGCGTGATGGTATTGCGGCCATTCTACAAAACCGTGTTGGTATGTTGAACTAATTGTTTTCAATACTTTGGCATTTGGCATTCTCCGTAGTTTTTTTTTCTTATAAAAATTTTAGCTGGACTTACTTTTTTTTTCTTCCCCTGTTAATTTTATTTCTTAAAGGAATGAAAGTTGGAGGCTTATTGATGTTATTGTCTTGTCATTTAATGGCAGCACCTACTGAAAAGCTTCAGGCACTTATACTGGCTGATTCTATGATGACAATATTTGGGGAACGATGGTTAATAGGTCATATCAACTTACCAGGCATGAAAGAGCCTATTCCAGCTGACAGGTCTGCTTTGCCTGGTGATGGTTTTTTAAGCCATCTGCACAAATCTATATATATACATGTCTGCATGCCCAAGTGTGGAGTATCTTTATGTCTGGGCAGGCCTGACTCTCCATTCTTGTGCCTTAAATTTTTCAGGTGCTTAGTGCTTGTACTGGAGCAATCAAGGGTTGAAGTTGCAGTTCTCCTTAATGAGCTTGCCCAGTTGAAAGATGAAGCATCCAAGAGGTCTTCAGCCCCATCCAAGAGGTCTTCAGCCCCTGCAGAGACAATTGTTTCAAAGAAACGGAATGTGGCTATTGCCTTTTCCTTGCTTGAAAAGATAATTAGCTTAATATCAAATGCCAGCGAGAATGAAGGTATGTCATATTTGCCAGATTTGCATGCTTGGAAGTTCTGTCAATATCTAAAGTTTTTGAGGAAAACAATCGTAATCTTCTCATTATTCTGTTATAGGATTCTGAACTATGAAGCATGGGAATGTTTGTGAAACATTATTTTTAAAGTTTCTCTGCCTTTTATATATAGTAATTTCTTCAGTTTTCTCTCCTCATTTTTTTGTTGACTTGCAAGGGAGCTGTTTGTACTGTATACATTTTCTCTTGTTTCAGACAATGATGTTAATAATCTCTGTGCAATTTCAGGGGACATTATTGATGAAAATACTTTCATGAAGGTGATTAAGGGCCTTAATGAGACAATTGGTGTAGTTCTAGAGTATTTACAAGATGCAAAGGTAAGTGTATTGATTTTGTAGCATTAGAGATTACTTTCTATTCTCTAACCACATTATGATTCTACAGGAACATGGACAGAGGAAGGGAGATGATCTTCTTGCTTCAGTGCGGATTATTGGGAGGTATTATTGCATTTATCTGTTAATATATTGGCGAAATTCATGGAGAACATAGGCAACATTGTTTTGTTAAATTTTTTATTTGGAAAACTTCTGGTACTGATATCAGAGGTCGCTATACTTCTGCACATATGTATGTTCACATTTGAATGCCAAGTTTTAAAATAATGTTAATATTAGTATGGTCCAATTGAAATAAACAACCAAGAAAGTTCAGTCTAAGCTTTGAGAGTTATGGCATTCATGTTGGATCCATTCTGGGGCAGTTATTGGGTTCTGCCTATACATGTTATGAGGACCCATTTAGTATATGTCTCTGATCAAGACAAATTCCTGTCCTTAATTAATTGATATATGGATCAGCAATGATATACTGTTGAGCTAATATGTGTGTTTCAGCTATCTTGCAGAAACACCCGTTGCATGCAAAGAGAAAGTTAGAGAACTTTTAGAGTATATGCTTTCCATTGAAGGTGAAGATGAACCAAGGTATATTAACTCTGAATAGTTATTGTCTAATAGGCGGATAAACTTTAGGGGTTTATAATCTCTGAAAATGATCTTTATTTATAATATTGTCTAAATGACAGCCCCTTCTACTCTATATGCTTTTTGCTTCCTTTGCTGTGCCAAATGACAATGGAGATTGAAGGATGTAAAGCTTTGATTTCTTGTGGAGGCCATATTTCTGTAAGTCTGCCATTTTTATCCTATATAAAATCCTTGCTCTTTACTTTTTTCCTTTTTGCTATTTTTATTTTGGGCAAAAAGTCACTTTTAGTCCTTGTAGTTTGTCACTTTTACCACTTTGGTCCCTGTCGTTTCAATTTGGTCAATTTTATCCCTGTAGTTTCAATTTGAAGCAATTCAAGGACAATTCTCAATTTCTGTCAAATTTTTTTAACTTCCATTACTTCTAAAGGGGCAATTCGGTCCATAAATATAAATTAAGAAAAATAATTTTAAAATAAAAATAAAACCTCTATTTTCCCTTATCCTCAACACCAACACCCACCAAAAGTCCCCAGCAACCACCTCTTGTAACCCAACCACCACCCAAGCCAACCAAGCCTGCCCCAACCTCAAACGAAATCGTGATATGTCCTCGGAAAATCATGATCGGTGGCAAGGGAAGATCGACTTTGTTTTCGGGGAGCTTCTCTTCCAACCAGACGACGTTGCTATTGTTGTTAAGAGAGTGAGAGGCTGCGATTGCGGGATTGAGTGAGGGTTTGAGGGGCAGGGAAGGGCTAAGGAGCACCGGAGAAAACGAGAGAGAGCCAAGTCGCAGTGGAGATCAACAACGCGACGACGAAGATGATGGCGGTGGGCACATGGCTTTGATGGTGACGACGGTTTTTGGGTGATCGGGTGGCGTTGATGTCGTGGTCTTTGGGGTTTGTTGACGGCGTCGTCATCGTCCCCAACGTTCATGTTTGTACACCGATCGCCACATCAAAACCTCATCTCTGTGAATTTGATTAATTAGGGGTTTGGGTTTGGGACATTTGTTCTTTGTGATTTTTTTATTTTTTTATATTTGAAAATTTGAAGCTTTTTTGAATTTTGAAACAGCGAATGTTAACAGAGGCTTAGAGTTTTGGTAAATAGAGAGGTTGCTGTGTTGGTGGTTCTTGTGAAAAGGCGCAAAATCGTGGTTGTACAATTTTGCTATATCGAGGCCTGTTTATGTATCGTTAAGGGTTGGGGCAGGCTTGGGTGGCTAGGTTGGTGGTTGGTTACAGGGAGGTGGTGGTTGGCTGGGGTTGGCTGGGGTGGGGACTGTTGGTGGGCATCGGGGTTGGGAGGAGGAATGGAGAAAGATGTTTTATTTTTATTTTAAAATTATTTTTCTTATTTTAATAATTTGTGGACCGAATTACCCCTCTACAACTAACGGAAGTTAAAAAAAATTGACAGAAATTGAGAATTGTCCTTAAATTGCTTCAAATTGAAACTACAGGGACAAATTTGACCAAATTGAAATGACAGGGACCAAAGTGGTAAAAGTGATAAACTACAGGGACCAAAAGTGACCTTTTGCCTTTATTTTGTGTAAGAGCAACTCCAGCGTAGGAGCCCTACCTGGGCAAAAGGCCCCTCGCCAGCCCATTTCCCCCTCCAGCGCAGGAAATCCAGCCCGGGCAAGAGCTGGGTCCCATGAGCCCAGGCAAGCCCACAGGCAAATTCAGCCCGAGCTGCTGCCTGGGCAGGATGATGTAATGCTGACGTCATAATGACGTCAGCAACCAAAAAAATTTGAAAAAAAAGGGAAAAAAATACAAAAAATTCCAGAATTTTTTTAAATAAATACCTAGGCATATTCTTTACTTCCCACACCAAAAACTCTATACAAATTCATCTATTCATATCTCATGTGAATAGTATTTGCCATTGCCCTAGCCTTCCAAGGGTGGAACCAACTAAGGCAAGGCTGCCACTATTCACGTGAATAGTGGCAGCCCTTGCCTTGCCTTAGCCTTGCCTTAGCCTTCATGGGTGGACATGCTCTAAAGTGAATAGTGGCAGCCCTTGCCTTGCCTTAGCCTTGCCTTAGCCTTCATGGGTGGACATGCTCTAATGGCCTAACAAGCATATTCAAGTAGTCTCGAATTTTTTATATTTTTATGTTGTAAGTCTACAAAAGCAATTCAGCAGCATATTAAATCTACTTGCAGGTTGTTGATTGCCTTGTAAAATTGATTGGGCCACATGGTTATATGGTCAAGGATAATGGCTGCATCTTTTTGGCATGTGACACAATCTTGAATCTTCTTTTAAAGGTAGGGTAATCATCATTTTATACCAATATATTACTTATTATATGCAACTTATGAACATCTTATTTTTCTTTTCATAAATAGAAAGAGCAATTGCAAATCCCATTGGATGATTCAACTCTTGGTAATCTATTGAAAGCGTTGGCATATTGGACAGGTACTATTTTATTGACTTCCTTTACCTTTAATACGTGAATTGTAACGGCTTATTGTTGTGAAAATCAGATATCCTTTGGTTTCCGTACTGCTCTAGTGGTATTGTCGTTTTTGAAACATTAATAATGTTGATACTTTGTGCCTTTGGTGTTGCATTAAGATCATATTGGATAGGTATCCAGTTCATCTTTTAAAAGCATTAAGTTTTGGAGAGAGAGTACCCCATTTTTTTTCATCTCATGAAATTAGTTTACATTTTGGAGAGTACCCCGTTTACTCTCAACTCTTAAACCTGATATGTGATTTCAGGAGCAAAAGACTTGATAAATCCAGAAAAACGGAACCAAAAAACCTTTTTTTTCTTCTTGAAAACCAAAAAAACATTGGAAACATCTTTTTGTCTTTGCATTAGAAAACCTCAATCTCAAATTTCACTTTCTTTTGCCAAACTGTCTTAATTTCACTTTCTTGTTATGTCTTTCTGTCTTTGGAGTCTGATTCATTTTTTATCTTTGGGTTAACTTACAGATTCCCTACTTTTAAGGGGTTGTTTATTTGTTTCAAGTATTTCATTATCAGTGGTGGGCCCATTATGTTGTTTCAAAGTTGATAGTGAGCTTAGAGCTGTATTATCAGCATCCATTTTCATTCTACGTGTGCTCTAACCTCCTATATTTTCAGCTTTCTTTCATGCAAAAGAAATATCATTAGGTCTGCATCTTAATAATTATTGTACACTGATTTCAGAGGGTATAAATGACCCGTCAACTATTATGATGGCTTCAAGCATATGCGCACTGCTATTTGATTTTACATCAGAGAAGGCTCTTCTTAAGCATCCTAACTTTGATGACAGCACTCTTGATAGTTTGTCTCGGCTCATTGCAAGAAGTCTGGCTTCATGGGGACAGGTATACTGCATGATGTGATATGCTTTGCATATTATATATACATATATGTACACAATATTTATGTATATTTATATGTATGTGTACATGTTTAAGATAGAGACTGAGGCAGTTAGGCCTCCAACTTCTGGCCAGTAGTAGGATGGTTTATACAGCACATTGTTATTTCTCATTGAACAAGAGTTTTTAATTGTTGTAGCCAAATTGAAGTGTGCTTGGATCTTACCACTCTGTTTACGTTGTCAACTTCATTGTAGGGTATGTCTGATGCTGCTAAATCAGAAATGGATCTTCTTGAGATTGTAACACAAGGTTTGTTTCTTCGGAACCTTTAGAAAATTTACTCATCTGTTCTTGCGGGTGGGGGATAAATTTTTTAGTACCATCATCCTTGAAGCAAGAATTCTCACCCTTATATATTTTAAGAAGCCTGATTTTTACTTCTCTACGTGTTGCAGGATATTCTCAATGGGTGGATCGGTTCCCTCGTGTAAGGGAAACCGTTGAGAGATAGCGTGATCCTTCAGTGAAATCTTGATCTTCAAGCTTACTAATATGGTTAGCAACAATACTTTAGTAGTTCATTCATTTATTGGTTGATGCTTTTATTTTTATAAATTAGAAATTTCATAGATGAGAGAAGCTCTATAAAATGGGAGAATTAGATTTATTGACGTTTCTCCTTTGTTGAACCCAGTCAGATGGATGATGAAAATAGGGAAAGGGATTTATCCTTTGCTTTGCAATCAAATGGGCCAGCCGAAGGATAACCACGTCATGGTTATCTCAGCTTCCTCTCTCTCCCCCCATAATCGGTAGCTTGCTAACTTGTTTTCGCGAGTTGCATGTGTCAATTTCCTCTGTATGCCTTCAATTTATATAGTTAGGATTTTTGTATATTTTTAATTAATTATAACTTATAAGTAGTGTTTTGTTTGCCTCATAAAGTTGCGATTTTTGTACATATTAAATAAATACCAGTTAGTACTTACACATGTGCTTAGTTTTTTATTTTTATAGCCGCAACAATTTTATTAATAAAATGGCATTACAAGAACATAGTCCCATCCCATCCATAAAGGGCTCTTGCAAACAATAAAAACAACTATTGCAAGACAATGAGAAAAAATATCTGAGTGCTAAGTTAATACTTAATGCTTGAGTTTCTTTCAGGGCTATATCCAAGTTCCTAAACTTAAAAAAAAAATTAAAAAAATTAAAGTTAGATGTGTGTGGCTCCATTAAGCTAATTTGCCTTCTGTTGCAAAATTTATGGACCAAGAGGTGACATATCACATACCAAAGATTCTGGTGGATCATTTAGTTCGTGGCTTTCCCATACTTATTTATGAGAATGACCCTTTATGCCTGCCTATACACACAATTTCATTTTCAAAAATTTCAATGATTAATTGCTGCAATGGCTGTTGGGGCTGAAAAGTATTCCCATACTTCTCGATGTTGATGTTGGGTCATTGTAGTAACATTCTCTTAAACTCAAGGGACTACTAAGTGCACTTAACTATTGATTTTTTGTTTTTTTTCCGGGGCACTTAACTATTGATTAGTAATACATAAAAAAATAGAATTATTTAAAAAATACCCCTTTGTATAGCACGTTGACTTTACTAATCCATTCGGGGAGCTTCTCCAATAATAAAGATTTTTCATAAGAATTTGTTAAGAAATTCTATAATTAGTTAAGTTTGTATGGAACCTTGTATACAAATGTGGTAAAGAGTAGCATTACTCGTGTACATATAGTTAGTGAGTTAAATATTTTTCTAATATCCACAGATGCAATTCAATGACTGAGACTAAGATTAAAAGTCGTTAATAAATCTTTAACTTAAAATCCTTAATGGGCTAACGGGATCTAGCCTAGTGCAAAATGACTTTGACTTGCAGACTAGTGGTCTTAGGTTTGAACCCCCATAGTATCTTGGTTGTGTGTGTGTGAGAAACTCCATCTCCTAATAGTTTAGACAATCGCTTGTATTTTTTTTTTAAAAAAATCTTTAATGGAGTCAAACTCATCTATTCATACTGTAATATGTGTATACGTGACTATATCCCGTACTACATTAACACACAATAATTTATTTTGGATGCTATCTTGAGTTGTTGAATTATTTTTTTTCTTAATGCGACCTTGAGTTGTTGAATGCACCGAGAAGTTCATTAAGATAATAATTGTTTGTTTGGCATCTCTAAGTAATTAACTAACTAACATACAAACGAAAGGCCCAGGCCCAATAATATGTTTGGCAAGAAAGATGGTCCAGCCAGCCACTTTCTTCACCCGCTACTGATGAACACAACACAACGACGACTTTCTGAAGTCGCCATTTTTCTATCTTCTTCACCAGACACAGAGAAACAGCAAAACAGGAATTAGAGAGAGAAAGCTTCAGAGAGAGACGAAAATGAGTTGCGGAAATTTCTTCTTCACGATACTTGTGACCTTCTCTGTAGCTCTGATAACATACAACATAATAATCTCAGCCAATTCACCACTCCAGCAAGACCTTCCAGGCCCATCAAGATCATCGTCGTCGTCCATTTCTGTGGACCCCATAATCCAGATGCCATTGCACAGATCGAGAGGGAAATTAGGGAGCTCCAAGAGACTGTTCCACACGGCAGTGACAGCCTCCGACTCTGTGTACAACACGTGGCAGTGTAGGATCATGTACTACTGGTTCAAGAAGTTTCAGAACGAACCCAATTCAGGGATGGGTGGGTTCACTAGGATCTTGCACTCTGGGAAGCCTGACAAGTACATGGATGAGATCCCAACCTTTGTTGCTCAGCCTTTGCCTGCTGGAATGGATCGGGTTGGTCTTTCTATGCTTGGCTCTTCTTTTATTTTTGTATATTTATGAATGTTGTTCATCCATTTATTTTTTCTGGAAGGTGTTAATTGAATTGAATTTTTTATTTTCCATATTTTTTTTTATTTTGGTGAGGATTGTTCTTTGGTTTGGTATTTTGGGTTGTTGAACAAATGTCGCAAATGAAGAAATTAGATTCTAATTCTTAACATTGTTATGGTTCATGAGCAGAATAAGAAGGGTTTATGAGCAAAATAAGAAATTATAACTATGCTAATTTAGAGCGCTGTGATTTATAAAAGCCAGAGTAGCTTGGTTCAGGTTACATTTAAATTAAGCTCAAGTTGAGCTGTTGCTTTTGGAGACATTGTTATTTTAGTGAGGCATATTTGTTATACATGAACTTACCCCATGATATATATTATTCAATCTAAAGTTTTAAATTACAGAACCCAAAAGAATTTAAACTTTCCTTCAAGCAGCCTGTTTAAGAAAGAAATGGATAAGTTCTCATGGTGATTGAGTATAAATCCTCTGTAACTGTCATCTTACTAGAAATTACCTTCGTATCGTTGCTTACCTCCCATCTTGTAATCACAGGGTTATATAGTTCTGAATAGACCATGGGCATTTGTACAATGGCTTCAGCAAGCAGACATCAAAGAAGAGTACGAGATGCTTCACTGCCTAGTTTCTGAATTCAATAAATCAATCATCTTCAGTGTTTTTGTTAGGTTTGACTTATATCCTGCTATTCTTAACATGTATTGCAGTTATATACTGATGTCTGAGCCAGATCATATAATTGTCAAGCCCATACCAAACTTGTCCACTGATGGGCTTGGAGCTGCATTTCCTTTCTTTTACATTGAACCTAAAAAGTACGAGTCAGTACTCCGGAAATACTTCCCTGAGAACAAGGGACCAATAACTAACATTGATCCTATTGGAAATTCTCCCGTCATTGTTGGGAAGGTATTTAAACTTGTCATCTCTCAGTTATAATAAGTTTTCTTTAGGTTTCTGGTGGTTTGACTTTTTTTAAATCCATCATTGTTAGGAATCTCTTAAGAAGATTGCTCCCACCTGGATGAATGTTTCTTTGGCAATGAAGAAGGATCCTGAAACAGACAAAGCTTTTGGTTGGGTGCTTGAAATGTGAGCTCTCACTAGTTAGCTTAGTTCTTTGGTGACCTTACAGCATGTTCCTGACTTCTTAAACTTAGTTATCAAAAAGCTTCCTGACTAACTTTGCATCATGATATAGGTATGCTTATGCTGTTGCATCCGCTCTACATGGTGTTGGTAATATCTTGTACAAGGACTTCATGATTCAGGTTTAGCTGGGATATTATTCCCCGTTTCTTTCCTTATAATATATAGTCTTCATAATTGCAAGTTAGTATGTGATTCTAAATGTAGCCATTTCTTACCTTCTACAAGATCAATTGATTGCTTTACAAAGTTTGATTCTGCTACCGTTTAACTTACTAGTATTACTGTTTTTCTGATGTATATCAGCCTCCATGGGATAAAGAGATTGGCAAGAAGTTCATAATTCATTACACTTATGGCTGTGACTATAATATGAAGGTACCTGTTCGACAAGCACTTGTGTACTTTAATGTGCAGTGTCTATGGAGAAGAATATGGGGAAATTTTTTGTTTCTGACAGTTTGATGAAATGCCCAATCTGTTTTCAGTTTTCAAGAAATGAGAGCTAGCAGCTCTTTTTGTGCAATGCTTGGCTGCTGACTGATAATGTCTGATTTTGTCTTCTGATATCAGGGTGAATTAACATACGGAAAGATTGGAGAATGGAGATTTGACAAAAGATCTTACGATAGTGTTGCACCGCCTAGAAACCTTCCTATGCCTCCGGCTGGTGTTCCAGAAAGCGTGGTATGTATCATCTCACGTAGTAGTGTGGCTGCATAATTGGTTACACTAGTGAATGGAAAATAATTGATATAACTGGCGAGATTTTTTGGTTTAAGAGATTGGCCAGATATTTAAAAAATTGCTGAAACATGATATATAGAATCATTTAGTGCCGCTTAGCATTTAGGTATGACCGATAAATTTTATGTGAACTAGTGTACCAGTACCCAGTTCCGCTTGCACTTGAGCTCTAGTGATAAGTGGTGTTATGTGGTTGGGGTAGGTTGTCAATTGGTTCAAATCTTACCAAGAAATCAAAAAAGGGAAGAAAAAGAATAACTTTAAATTTCTGAGCTTTCCCCCTGCATATTCCATCTCATCTCATTGACCTGTAGAAAAAAATTTAAACATACACAGGTGACTCTGGTGAGAATGGTCAATGAAGCCACAGCAAACATTCCAAATTGGGGGGAATAGGTAAAAGAGCTGGTTGGAGCTGACGTAGACAGAGAGCCTGTATATACAAAGCTGTGCTGCCGTTTGGTACAGATGCCACTTATGAAAATGTTTGTGAAAGTTGTCATGTCTCACTATCAACTTGGGTTGCACACTCCATGTCACTCTCGAATTCAGTTGCACACATGACCCGATTGCGGGTGTGAAATTCGGCACAACACTTTATAGAAATGTAGCATACTTTGGTTTATAGTAGAAGAACAAAGTTAATAAATGCTTGCAATTGCGTTGTATTCCCAAGTTACATGGTCGATGGATGAGTTATCGAGCCACGACTTCGTGATCGATAAGAAAATTGTGAATCAAATTTTCTTTTTCCCTTGCTACGCTTTCTATTTAGTTTAGCTTACAAATGTTGGGATTTTCATCTTTGTTGGAATAGACACCTGAACGAGTTTCTTTGATTTAAATTGTGTGGCTGTATTATGTATGAACCTGTGTCTCCTTGTATACATTTGTTCAATTAATTTTAGAATCCCTTTTTACAACCCAATTTATTTCAGAAAGATCGGATTGGGCCGGTTTTATTTGGATCAGCCCCAGGCTAGGGGTCAAATGATGGTCGGCCCAACACTTTGGGCTTTCAGCCGGGCCAATTTGGCATACCCAGTTTCAAAAAAATTAAAGTTATCTTTCAATTCAATTCTTCCACTATAGTTGCTGCGTGTATATTTTATTTTCCTTTCGAAAAACAAACAGAGCTTATAGCAATAATCTTATTTCTTTATATCAAAGTGTACAAAGCTTGATATTACTTGCAAAATTCAAGTAAACTCAAGTGTGTTTTATGTTTGTAAAGGTTCAAATATATGAGCAATTCTTTGTGTTTGCGTTAGCAAAACTCGCTTTTGTTAATCAAACCCTCTTCATATTGTACTAATTCACATGCCATTACATATACTATGAGTACGAGTAATGCAACCGCCTACTTGAATTTTATTGTGATTTCACCCTATTTACCTGAAATCACAACTAACCCCTTACCTTACTCAAGTTTGGTGAAAATTTCTAATTTCGCCCATAATTCTTAAGATTTCAACTTTTAAAATTTTTAGTAGTGGTGTTAATGCATGCCAAAAATGACTTGGATACAAAGTACTATTTTTAGTCTTTAGTCTCTTTAGGCATCATGCTCGGATGAAAAAGGTTATCCAAATCCAAGACCTGGATTTCCCACCCCCAAAATTGGACGAGACTTTATAATTGCAATGCTTCCCCTCATCCAAACACAAACATAATCTTTCGGTGGTCCCCAACCCTTCTCCTACCCCACCAATCGTATCCTCCCACGTATCCACCACTTTTAATGTGTATTCGTGGGCCCTTGTGACACTACGGTATCTGACCAGAACAAGACCCTTGCGTTTTTTTTTCCCAACCAATGCAAACCACCGGATCCAAGCTGTCTTCACAATCGACGGTCCAGATCGCCCCGCTCTCCCACCCTTCACCAACCAGCAAATCTAACGGTTCAAAATTGTTTAAACCAGCACACGCGTCGACGTGTGAGTGTCCGTGCCATGTTAACCCCTGCCTCGAACCACTACACCACCAGAGATGCTCTCTCTCTAACTCTCGGCTTTTGCTTCTCAAAGCTTCACAGCTCCTCTGCTACTCTGCTACTCTGCAACTCTCTCTCTCTCTACTCTCTACCCTCTCCCCTCTCCGTTGAAACCTAGGGTTTCTCTGTTGCTTTTGACCTCACCGATTTCCTCGACCGCCGTGACCTTGTCTTAGTAGCCGTTAAAGGACATAATCGGTCTTTGATCGCCGATTTTCATTTCTGGGAGGTGTTTTGCTGCATTTGATGGTTCTGATGGAGGGAGGCTAGGGTTCTGAGAGCTCAGAATGATGGAGAACTCGTGGAAGACCAAATGTAGTTCGACATTGCAGTCGTCGGCACTGTCAATGGCTTCCTCTTCATCTCAGGAGCATCGGAATCGGGTACTATGTGTCCTTTTGATGATAATTTCTCTTTACTTTTTCTTTGTAGTTGCTGTTGATTGATTCTTGTGCTTTAATGTGTTGTACATTGAGATGGCTGTGTTAAAATGTCAGAGAAAGCACATTTCAGCCAGTGTAGAAAAAAAAGAAAAAAAGTAGTATGTGTATATAGTGCATTTGATAGAAGATATTGGAATGATCAAGTTTAAGACAATGTGAAGGGGCTACTACATTAGTTATCAAAAAATTTGTTTAGTGAAACTTTTCTCTTCTTTTTCCAAAGGATCTCTACTTGGCAATGAGTGTGTTAACAGTATTATAATTAGATATTTCTTAACTAGGATATTATGCTTCTAGTAGCTTCATTGCCCAGTAACTGTAATTCTGATTTTCTGATGTTATTACACCCTTGGAACAAAAATGTGTATTTGTGCATGCTTGCTAGGATAAGGAATGTGCATATACAATGCGATTATCAATCATGACAGTAACCTGTGGTGTGGAAACAACATCTCATATGAAATGATCCTTGTGGCACCAATTTTGAATTTTGTCCATGGAGTTGTGAAGGTGGCAGTCATTGGTGTAATGGTGTTCCTGAGATATCGTGCTTTGGTTTAAAATTACAGTGTTGACTGTAACAGACCTGTGTTCTAATGTACATGAAACCCATATATGCTTTGACTATTTATTAGTTTGTTGTACTATATACCATTGTGAAAATGTTTATTCCTCTATGCATTTAAAATTTCTTATATTGTGACCTTGGCATGTTTATTCTCACATTACTAAAATGGATTTTGATTTGCAATAAAGATGGAGACCAATACAGGTTATTATTCTTATCCACATGGCTCACAAGATTTAAGACCCACAATGATTGGTAGGTTACAAGATCCCCTACTTGCCAGCAAGCTGTATTCAGGTTCCCACAGATCAGAACATGCCAATTCGGGAAATTCTTTTCTAGCTCTTCTATCTGGGTCACCATCAGTATTCCAGTGTGATTTCCAAGAATTATCAAATCCAAAACCTATTAGTACATCTTGTAAGATTCTGCCTGATAGTAATAATTTTATAGTGAATGGTATTGGAAGTGCCATTCCAGTGACATCCAGTGGGGTACTGTCAGAAAATCTTAGTGGGCAAAACCTGCAAAGTGGAGCAGCCTCTTGTACTAAGGTTTCATCAAGGTCAGTGCCAAGTTCCAGTTGTGCGAGCAATTCTGTTTTGCACGATCTGCAGAGTTCAGACCTAGCCAAAGTAGTCACCCGTAACATGGTCCTGGGTAGTGAGAAAGTAAAGGGTTCTTTTTCCTTGAGTGGGGAATGGCGTGGTGTTAGCCCTGCAGATACTGGGAAGGCTTGTGGAGCAAATATTCAAACTTCAAAAAAATTGCCAGTGGAAGGAAACTTCGTTATATCTAACCAGGCATCGAGTTTTATGAATGGTTGCCCTCGTGTTTTTTGCTCGACTACTAGTGAGTGCTTTAAGGACATTGATCTTGTTATTGAAATATATCGATACCCTATTTGGTTGATACTCTTCTGAAATTTGATTTGATATTTTTATTATTTGAAAAGGTGGTTATCTACTTCTCAGCAATACAGGACTTGTTGGTATTGTTTGCTCATGCCATTGTCTCCACATGTCTGTCTTGAAATTTTGCGAGGTAGGTTAGTCATTCCATGATGCTACAGCTTTGCTAATTGTGATATCTATTTGCAAAGCATTTGGCTTGTAATTTTGCTTAAAAATTGCTATAACTTTTTTTTGTAGCATTCAGGATTATATGGTGTCAACCCAGGGGATGCTGTTTGTATGGACAATGGAGAGACCATTGCCCAGTGGTGCAAGCTCTACTTCCTAAATTCTGGGGTAAGATCTTCATGTTAAATACTTTCCCTATTGCTTTATGCCCTATTTCTCTGTGCGGGCACCTTTGCGTGCATGTCTAAGTGCAAGCACATGCATGCTTATTTACATATGCGTAGATGCATGGGCGCATTAGTGGGTTTGTCTGCCCTCTGTGTGTGTGTAGACGGTGTGTGTGATGCAAAGAACTATTCCTGTAGGTAAGATCACATCACAGGTGTTTACTCTAGGAACCTCAATCATATCCACTTTACTTAGACCCATCATATACAGTCCTACTTAGAAAAGGAATAACCATTTTCCACAAGAAAAATAGTATTTGCTTTAAGTTTATGAATCAGGAGTTTTATGAACTCTTTTCTGCCTAAGGTAGATCCAATGGTGTGTAAGTATTCTTAGGTTTTTCCACACGGGTGCCTACCTTCTTACCCTTAGGGCCTTGGATTAAGTGGTAAAGGGGTGAGGTGAGTATGAAATGGTGGTGTTTTCCTTGTTGTATTTGATAGAACCATAGTTATTGAGCTTAGAAATTTATTGCCATGTTGTCAGTTACAATGCTTTGCCCCCATCTTTTGACTAATTTATCATTGTCTTTTGAATTGAGAATTGGATTTCTTATTTGCATGTGTTTGAACTTTGAAGCAACGACAACAATGGATCGTGATATTTTTATGATGCTTTAGATTAGGGTTCCGGGAGATCGGAGTGAATGGGACTGGCCTGAAGGATTATCAACAACTGCCGGTTTGGTGAAATCTAGTGTGTCTATGCCCAACATATCCAATGACTTGTCTCATATGGTTCGTTCATCTGGAGGTTCGGCAAGTTCTCAACAGTCTTTAGATGGTGTTGCACTATCAAAGAACCTTTTTACAAACCAAAATTTAGTTGTTGGTGCTGTAGAAAATAAACAGCAAAGGAACATTCAGGATGGTAACACCATTTTTCTCAAAGGTTTTACTGGCACTCCACAGAGCAATTTTCATGGTATGGCTGACAACCTGATATTGGAGCGCCCTATGTCAATGTCAAAATTGGTTGGTAGTGGACTGCAAGATGGTGGTCAGTCCGTTTCTGCTTACATTGAATCCATGAAAAATGGAAATTCATCCATTATCTACCCCGCCATGAAAATTGGAAATTCATCTATTACCCACCCCTCTTTAAAGGATCGAAGAATCATGGGTAAAGAGTCAAACTTTTGCAGAACTGTAAATGCGAAGGATGGTGCCTTCCGGGATGCTGCAATTTCAAATATTGAGCTGAGGCTTGGTCAACCATACCAGTTGGGTCAAAGTTCAGGAAATTCAAATCTTCCGGCCGTAGGTCCACAGCTATTGGACACACTTGTAAATCCACTGAAGTCTCTCTTCCCTGAACAGATGATTCCTAACAGTGCGTCAAAGCTCTTCTTCTTTTTCTTCCCCTTAAGCCTAATACCTTTGGTGCATATTTTATTCTATTATTTATTTTCTCTCTCCCGCCCATTATGGCTAATCAACCATATAACATTTAACTTCAGTTTTTTTTCTTTCTTCGCAGCCAATTGCAGGGAAGAGATGGAATTTAGGCAATCTCTTTATTTTTCTGCTGTTCCATCTCCCAGCACAAAGAGAGATCACAAACAGTTAAACCGTGGAAATAATGCTTTTGTAATCGGTAATGCCATAGATGCTGCAAGAGTTGAGAAATCCACTAGCAACCAGGGCCAGGATTCTGTGATTTCATTTCTTACCAATCTCAATGCTCCACCTGAGGATAATACACGACCAAAAGCCAATAAGTATATATGTAATGTTGGTGAGCATGCTATGCAAAATGCACTACATTATGAACCTCAGTCTGCCAAGTATGGCATCGCTAATGTGCCCAGGAATGGAAGTAATAGCGTAGAAAGGCAATTGGACATGTCTCAGTTGGGTTCCTACAGACTGATTGACAAGGCTAAAGGGGTGAGTTTTGTTACTGACGACTCTCACCTTTCAAAGGATTTAGGGTTTAGAATTCGCAAGGAGATGGAGATCTCAAGCTCTTTCAATGGATTGAGTGGAACCAGTGATCCTCGTTTCTTAACAGCACATAAAAATAGCTGCTACTCACACCAGTTGTCTGGTGTAGCACCTGATGGACCTGATTCCAGAAAATATTCCAATTTTCCTGACAAGGTTCTTTATTTTGGAAATAGGGGACAAGTTGGTCATGTTAACCATCGACCCTTGGCTTCATCAGTAGGATCTGGCCTAATTTTTCCATCACAGACTGTCTCGAAAGGTATTCCTCCTGTGAGTGCGTCAATCTCTGTATCAGATCAGACACCTGCAGCGTCTAGAGAAAATTTAATTGAAGTAAGCGCTCAGTTGCCCGATGATAATTCACGATTGCTTGCACTGAGGGAAATAATGGAGTTATCGAAGCAACACCATGCATTGCCTTCCCTTCCCATGAACCGAGGGAAAGGGATATTTGATTGCTCTTCTTATATGCAGAATTCTCTGGTGGACACTTCAGCATCTGGGAAGCAAGAGCGAAAACTTAGTCTTACCCGTAAAAATGCTGTTTCTGAAGCTACCATTAAATCACACCAATCAGGTGCTAGCTGTAGGAATGGAAGTGATGAAGGTTTTACTTCCCTGACTGGCAAGTGCAATATTTGTTTTTTGAATGCCAATGTAAAAGTTTGGTTAAGCAGGAATCTTTTTTTCCACCGTTGTAGTGTGAATCTTACAATGGCTTTGTTTATTCAGGTGTTAACACCTGCTGTCATTTCTCAACATTGAAACAAGGAAATGCATTACATTCTAAAGAAGTTGATCTGAAACATCAAATTTCCTTTGTTCCTCTATGTAATGAGCAACCTTCACTGAGGTTAGTTTAGTATCTAGAATGGCAAATTGGTTGTAGAGTTTTTAACATTTTGTTCTGTATCACATTTTATTGGAGTTGTTCTTATTGTTTTGACTGGGATGATTTCACTGGTTCTGCTTTATGGTTTCTTGACACTGAAATGTTGGTCGAATTTGTTGACATCAAGTAAAAGTTGCAAGATTTGAAAGTTCTTAAAGATTGTTAAATGAGGTGAACTTGGTACAGATCTCATGCAGTTTGTTGTGAAAAAATTTGTTGAAAATTTGAAGGTATTGATTGATTGTCAGAACGTATTGTACGTCTGAACACCCTTTTATCTGTTAATGGATTTACATTTGTGACTGCATGTGAATGGGTGCTCTTGAAGATGTTGAATCATGTTAGCAAATACTTGGCATGTTAGCTGTTATAAGTTCAGTGATAGTCCTGAGTGTCTTATATTTTGCAATTCAGATGTGCTCTCTTAAGCAATTTGGTTTACTCACCTGCTCTCATCTTACTCTGTTGCATATGCAATATACTTTTCCTTAAACAAGTCAGTTCGAGATTTGCTCTCTCTAACAGTTATCTTCCTTTATTGTTTGTGACAGTAGAAGTGGGAAGAACATCATTGAGCCTAGCGAGCATGAAAGGTGTTGTCACAAAGTTCCCTATGGTTATTTTCGTGGAAGCTGCAGTTGTGCAGCCAGCATAAACTGTTTAGGAAGGGATTTTGAGTCAAGAGTTGGATGTTTTCCTGATGCCTTTAAGGAACAAATGGGAACAGTCAATGGTGAAGCCTCCATGATATTTGCTCCAAAATTTGCTAACAACCATATTGTTCCAAAGGATAAAGCTACTTCCTTAGATCCCAGGGGACAGGTTAATGGGAAAATACCCAAGAACGTCTGTCATGCTTCACAGTGGAGAGATGTTCCGAGTAAGGTCAAAGGGGTTTCTGATGTGACACGTGTGGACCGTTTAGCTAATCTGTTTGATGCAAGAAGACGAGATAGTGAGCAGCTTGGAGATAATTATGTTAATCACTTCAATGGCACTGTGCAGATGGTGGACTCCTCGAAAGATCATGAAATTTATAATAATTCTTCTGGAGGTTCTGCACCGGCCGTTATCCAGGCATCAATTGAGGTTAATAAGATGGACTCTTCAACTGTTGATGCTGGGGATACTGTATGCGTAAGCAATCTTATTGTTGATGAAGGATCAGGCGTTGATAAATGCTGGTCATCAGATGATGCACTTGAAAGTGAAAAGAGTGCCGAGTTCCTTACCTCTACTGGTAATACCAGCTTGAGAAAAGTTGGCTCTTTTAAGAATTTAAATCATCAATCATCCTGTAGTCTTCTTGACGAGCTTAAACTGTTAAATTCTTTAACATGGCTGAAGGGTCAAAATAAACTCCCAGCTGGGCTTGCCCTTCATGAAAAAGACGAATATCCCCAGAACTTTGAGAGAGGCTTGGAAGATGGGAAGAAAAAGAGAGAAATGGGTTCCGAGTCATGTCCCACTTCAGGTCCTTATACAGTACAAGAAGAAAACCCCGAATGTAATGACAGTGCACAGTTCCCCTCCTGTCCATCAAAAAGTGTGAAGACGCTCTTTCCATTGAGGCAATCCAAAACTCTTACCTTTGGAACCTGTGTTACTCAGCCCAGTTCCAAACTCAGACTGCCTAAATGTTCGGCAAAGAAGCTTTCACGTAAAAGAGATCTCCGCAGACTGTATGATGACAATGACAGAGAGGTAAATGATGTTAACCAGACAGAACTAAATGGGGGAACTGACAATTGTGAAATTTCCGAAGTTTCTGGGGGAAAGAAATGTAAAAGGGATTTCAGTTCTAATGGTTTTAGGCAGTTCCTGACACGAGAATCAGGTCATGAAGGTGCTAGAAAAAGAAAGCACAATTCTGTAGGTTTGAAATCATGTTCTAGTCAGCAGGTGAATATTTGTTATAGGAAGGCAAGACCGATAGTATGTGGAAAATACGGTGAACTAGCTAATGGAAATTTGGATGGAGACGTGCCAAAACCAGCAAAAGTTGTTCCTCTCAGCAGGGTCCTGAATTCTGCCAGAAAGTGCACACTCCCAAAAAATTGTAATCCTAAATCAACTTCCATGAGAGAGTTGAAGAAGACAAGCCCCAATGGAGCTGTTGTATCCTCTGATGTATGCCATAATGATACAGGTTGTGGTAAAATAAATGATACTCCCATGGAAAAAGCGAAGAAAGAATGCTCCGTTGGAGATAAAAAAATTCGTAAAGAGTTGACCAAGTTGGACCATTTGGGAGATGATCAAAGTGAAAAAGATCATAGTAAGCTAGGTGGTATTGGCCCTGCTCAATTGAAGCTGAAGTCAAAGGAAATTCGCAAGCGCAGCATTTATGAGTTGACAGATAAAGGTAAACATACAAATGTATTCCATTTTTATTGTTAGTTAGTATACTAGAAATTCAAAATTCTCCCCTGAATATAGAAAGAGTTCTAGTTTATGGTAGAAATGCAAGCCTAAGCTTCTTATAAGGCATCCTGTCCCAAGCGTGGCCTACCTGTATGGTTTGTGGAAAGCCATGGCACAAGCTTTTCTTTTTTAAAGATTGTAGCTTGTATTAGCAAAAAAGAAAAGGAAATAGAAAATGTAAGTCCCCATATCTTGACATATTTTAAATTGTAATCTTGTTGAGTGGTGTCCGTATATGTAATTAATTGTGTCTGCAAGGGTAAATTCAGAAACCATTAAGAGTTTCTTTCATTAGTAAAGTGAATGCAAATGAGCTGTAGTTAAGCAAAATATTTACCTTCATTTGGTATGCAAAACAGGAATGGGAAGGGGAATGTGGTACACCACTTACTCCAGAATACGGACGATGTGGGAAGGCTTTTGAGTTTGATAAGATAACCTTAGTTCACATATTTTTTACTTTTGGTTTCCTTAAAACATCATAATCTACATAAAATTTCTAGTATTGTTTATCTTATTTCCTTTCAAAAAGACATAAAAGGGATGAAATAGAAGGGAATTTCAAAAGTAGCGTATTGGATAGAAGTGTTACATTTCCGATCAATTTATCCTGGATTTTCACCATGTTAGTAGTGTATTCTTGTAACTTTTGCGAGAGTCGTAATATAAAGTCACTGACATGGGTTGGAATCAGTTGTACGAATTGTGATGGTTAAGAAAGGAGCCTTGTGAAATGATTGCAAATTAATGTTGTTCACCTGCGTATAAAAACATAAGTGATGGGCTATGAGGCTGTACTTGGTTCAACAGTTTAATTCTTCCAATAGTACTTATTCAAGGTCCAGTAATTTATAATTTTGGAAGAACAATTGATGCCTATTTTGCTGTGTGATGATACTTATTTGTTAATTGTTCCATACTTAATAGACATGCGTATCAACATTATCATATTATGTTCTATTTTTTTTGGTGTTTGTCCTTGGCTCTAATTGTTTTACATAAATGATACTTGTTCATCAGGGAAGGATCCCAGCTTTGACAGTTCTTCCTTTTCGAAGATTTCAAATTGTCTGCCGGCAAAGAAAGAGGGGAAACTTCTAAAGACTGCTGAAGATAGTAAGCTTGGATTGTGCAAACTTAGTTCTAAAAGGTGAGCGAGCAAATTGATCCTCTAATTATTTTGCTTCAAAAGTTGTCTTATTTCTTTCTTGGAAGGCAGTATAAATAATGATCTTTCCTTTCTTGGCACCTTATATAAATGGTGATTAAGAATGTAAATTATAAATACTGATGATTGGTTTTGAATTTTGGTAAATTCTGTTACAGTTCTACTCTAGAGCACCAATGCCATTCTGATTTGGATTCAGATGCATTCTGCTGTGTTTGTGGTAGTTCAAACAAAGATGAAATCAATAATTTACTGACGTGTAGTCAATGTTCTATCAAAGTATGTGGCTACCCAGAGCATATTCAACTTGAATTTCATCCTATTTCTTATGCAATCATTTGGTGATATTCAGAAGTTTCATGATGAACAGGTGCATCAGGCTTGTTACGGTGTCTCAAAACTACCTAAAGGCCATTGGTGTTGCAGGCCATGCCGGACCAGTTCAAAAGATATTGTAAGAGGAAGGCTATTATTTTAGTATAACTTTCATTTAGAAAAAAACTTCTTATATGTTTGGTTTCTTACCCACACTATAGCCAGTGGTAAATTGCTTATTTTATTGAGACTACTCTTATAAGACTCTTGTCTTCTATTTTTGCCTTTTTTTTTTGTTTCTTGTTCAAATTATTGTTGCCAGTAATTCAAATGTGAACTTTTTTCAGTTGGAATTTTATTCCAACAATCTAAATGGTCCTACAAGTGGAATTTAGTTATTACATGTGTTGTTAAGGCTATAATTGAATTGGAAATCAAAGGTAATTCTAATAGGTGATCTGGACAATTCATAGTTGAGTTGGACTAAAATCTTGTCTGCCCATCTTACTGCTAGAAACTTTTGCTTTCAACCCAAATTTTGTGAGACACGGGAGAGAATGGAAGATGGATTTTCTTTCCTCTTAACCTTTTTTAACTCGTGGTTTTGTAATGTATTTGTTTCTTCATCTAGGTTTGCGTTCTATGTGGTTATGGTGGTGGTGCCATGACTCAAGCGCTCCGAAGTCGCACAGTTGCGAAAAGCCTTCTGAGAGCTTGGAATGCTGAAACAGAATGCATGGCCAAGAACAAGCTTTCTTCTGTTAAAACTTTGCAAAAAGACTCAAGTGGGTTGCATTACTCTGGCTATGGACATCAAGATAATTCCTCCTTCTTTGTGCTCCAACGTGAAAACGGTCAGCCCTTGGTCTCAGCTGTCTGTAAGATGGGTATGTCCTACAAATTTGATGTCATGCATAACAGCATTACAGTGGGATTACTTGATTCGGCAACTAAGCAGTGGGTTCATATGGTTTGTGGGCTTTGGACTCCTGGAACACGATGCCCAAATGTTGACACAATGAGTGCTTTTGATGTCTCTGGTGCACATCCTAGAGCAGATGTGGTAAGCATTAAAATCAATAATTGAGGCAAAAATAGATGTATCAATATTGATTGAGGATGTCAATGAAGATTTCTTTGCTTTGGAAGACTTGGGTTCTGGATATGTAACAAATGGAACTGGAGTTTGGCACATTAGAGTGCATTTTTCAGTCTGACTAGAAATCAAGAAAAATTAGACAGACCATCAGGATTGGGCATGGCAAAACTTGTAAATCACAATTTGGTTTAGGGAGTCACTCCCTGGGAGAGAAGAAGTCATAACATGACAACCTATTGCAACCCTTTGAAATTAATTAACCTTTGCCAAACATACCATTTTATACAAAAGTAAACACAATATAGTAAGAAGACATTCCTAGTATTAATTACCAATTATATATGTTTATGTCAACCCCCTCCCCCGGGATTTTGTCATGTGTGGTTGGACATTAGTTCTCATTTTCATTTATTTTTTATTCAGGTTTGCTGTATATGTAAGCGAGCAGGCGGTTCATGTATACAGTGCAGAGTTGCAAATTGTTCTGCTCAATTTCACCCTTGGTGTGCTCATCAGAAGGTCTTGACTCTTCCTAATTGTTGATCCTTACACTCACACAAAATTCATGATCTTTGCTTTATGTTCTCAGTGAGAAATTGAGAATATGAAGATGAACAAAAACTTTGCTTGATTGATATAGGGTCAATCCAACATAATGCTGCTATTTTTTGAATTGGCATTGTCAAATATATGCAAGTGTCAACCTGTCATGCTTAAGCATCTAACATTTTCTTTAAAATAGGCTATTGGTGCCTACTTTTAAAAGGCAATTTATTTTTATAGTTTAGACGTTGAAGCATTGACTGGTCAATATTAACATTATTCTTTGTGTTTGTTGTCATTGGTTTTTTGTGCATGCCGCATTCAGGGTCTGTTGCAAAGTGAACTTGAAGGTGTTGACAATGAAAATATTGGTTTTTATGGAATATGTGTGCTTCATGCTACACACCCAACATGTGAATCAAATCATGACCCTGTTAACACTGAAGCTGGTTGCATCGAGGAAGAAGAATTAACATGCGCTAGAACTGAGGTATTTGACCTTTCTTTGAGGTTTTTTTGTTCTGTCATTTTTCTTTGTTGGTATTGTATGTGTGAGGGTGTCACTTGGTTACCTGCAGTCTTAGGCTTTCATATTGTGCTTTTTCTAAATTAGTTCTTTGTATTTTGCTGTTTTGTTGTGAGTAGGGTTACAAGGGCCGTAAACGTGATGGGTTCAGACATAATTATTGTGATAAGTCAAAGGGCAATGGCGGATGCCTTGTTCCTCAGGAGCAGTTAAATGCTTGGGTTCATATTAATGGGCAGAAATCATCCACTCAGGGGCTTCCAAAACTGCCAGTATCAGATATAGAGCATGATTGTCGGGTATGTTCATTAGGGATGAGGCTGCTTTACCTCATGATTGTTTTTGGTTATTCATTTTGTTTTGTATAAAGAGCGATGTATTAAAACTCTATGGCTAACACATTTTGCAAATGTAGACTTATGTTTCATTTCTTGATAGTAGTGTTAGACATAGAAAACAGGGTGTCAGTTTTTAATTATGTGATTTGACTGATATGATCCATGCAACATATTAATGCAAAAGTTTGCAATTAAATGAGATACCCAGTTTTTGATTGTTCAGTCTAATGGTGAGATAAAACGCTTCAGCTGTTTGTGTTGCATCTATGATATTTTATTTTACCTTTCTAAGACTACTTAACCACATAGTGTTACTGTCACTTGCAGAAAGAATATGCACGCTATAAGCAGGCAAAGTTCTGGAAGCATCTTGTAGTGTACAAGTCTGGCATACATGCCCTTGGCCTTTACACGTCTCGGTTCATTTCCCGCAGTGAAATGGTTTGATGTTCTCATATTTAAAGATCGAGGCACATACATGCTTCCTATAATTCCAAATATGATGTATCCTTGTGCTTCTGTTCTGTAGGTTGTTGAGTATGTTGGAGAGATTGTGGGGCTACGTGTTGCTGATAAAAGGGAAAATGAATACCAATCTGGGAAAAAGCTTCAGTACAAGAGCGCTTGCTACTTCTTCAGGATAGATAAAGAGCATATTATTGATGCTACATGCAAAGGAGGGATTGCTCGTTTTGTCAACCATTCATGCGTGGTAATTCTCTCTTCTTAAGTTTGAGTCGTGAACCAGTTGTTGCTGGTTTTCTTGGGTCTCAGCTTCTTGTTAAGCCCAGAGCCAATCTTTTTTTTTTTTTTTCTTCAAAATTTTCATGTTCAAGAATGAATGTTTGTTGGGCTCTGCTTATGCATTTGGGTTTGGATAATTTTACAGTTCATCGCAATTAGAAAACTTAGGAAGCAATTTTGTCTGAGCATGGAAAGCACAACAAAGAATTTTGAGGTTTATTTATTATTTTTCGATGTTACTGACTGCATTTGGCTTTCCTAAATTTATGAAAGATTAGAGTAATTTCTTAGCTTTATGTACTTCACTCAGTTTTCTTACTTTGTTGTTGGTGTACCTGGGACCAGCCAAACTGCGTTGCCAAAGTGATATCTGTGAGGAATGAGAAGAAGGTAATTGGATATTCTATTATGATACTGATTTTTTCTTCTCTTTTGAAAATTGGCTATGCCTGGCCACTTGAGTTCACCTAGTAGAAGTGGTTTCTCAATTTTGTGATGTACAGAATTTACGTTTGTTGGGAGTATTTACTGATTTTACCAATTCGCTGCAGGTGGTATTTTTCGCAGAGCGGGACATATTTCCTGGAGAAGAGATAACATATGACTACCATTTTAACCATGAGGATGAAGGTAAGAAGATTCCATGTTTTTGCAATTCAAAGAATTGCAGGCGCTTCTTGAATTGAGGCTGAATCATGTAATTAATACCTTTTGTTTGTTGTAAATGTTACTGGAAAGACTATCAATTCAAAGAATGACCTGCGGTTGTTTATGATGGAAGTAAGGCTTAAATGCAAAATCCCTGTTAGCTGCTTTTGTTCTCTTTCTCCCTCACCCGGCAGCCATGCCATGTTAATATTATTATTAGTCATGGGTTCTCCAGTCTAGGTCAGGAATATTTCTTTCTCAAGTCTGTAATTTCTTTCGTAAATCCATTGCATCATGCAATCTCGTGTACCAAAAGTCAAAAAAGGTTCCACACCATTAAGCAAATAGTATCCCATCAACAAATAGAATAAAGCAAATAGAAAAAGTTGTACGAAACTAGTTATACCTGTGACCATCTCTTTATAACAGAAACAAAAATGGAGAACTTAAAAGAATTTAGGTGCTATCGAGAGTCGAGTTGGTAGAAGGAGAATTGGACAAAGTGCCCATCCAAGACGGAGGCAACATGCCAGTTTGTTCATGAACTGTCTTCAACAATGGTGGCAACATCTTGTAAACTCCAGCAACCTCCTTGAAGGCCCCATTGGCACTGCTGTCTCCGCCGCCATTATTCCAAACGCTAATGTTGGGTTTAAGTCCCCTAATAGCATCGGCGTTAATCTTAGCAATTTCTTGAAACGTGCCATTCTTGAGCATCATGAAGTCCCTGGTGGCATTGTAGTTGCCTCCAACTGCTTCCAGAAGACTACGAAGATACGCACCTTCAGCCTGCCCAAGAGCCATGAGCCCCTCGGCCTCGAGTTTCTTGGCATAAAGTTGTGCCTCTGCGATTGCCTTCTGTGCCTCGGCCTCTTGGCATAAAGTTGGGACTCTGCAATTGCCTTTTGTGCCTCGGCTTCTAGTTTCTTGGCATAGAGTCGTGCTTCAGCTTCTAGTTTCTTGGTAAAAAGCTCTGCCTCTGCTGCTTTTTGTTTTTGGAACAGCGCTCCATCTGCCTCTAGTTTCTTTGTTCATAAATATATAAATATATATGTTAGAAAAAGCAAGCATTATACTAATTAATATATAATTATCCAACAGCATTAGATTCAGACTTTTGTTTTGTACAAGAATACAGATTAATAAAATGAACTAATTCTACAATATCAACCACATTTACTAATAATCATCGATTGATCATGTTCGTACTTACGACATAAATTATTAGGGTTAATGGTGATTGTGATTCACTTGATATATAGTAAATACATCAACTGTCACATAATATATTTTTCTATGATCAATGTAACACTAATTTTGTTTCATACAGATCACCAACCAACTCAGTTTTTATATATGCATTCAATTTTATATTTTCAAAAGAAAGGAAAGAAAAAGGACAAGTACAAGACGTACCTTGGTTTCATACTCAACAGTGGCCTCACTCAAGAGATCAGCCTTAAGCTTCTCCGTCTTAGACAAGGCATGCATCTTCTCCACCTCCTGTTGTAGCTCTGCATCCCTCAACGCCACAGCCTTCGCTGCCTCCACCTCCGCCACCTGCGCCTCCTTAGTCCACACGGCCTTCTTCTTAGCCAGCTCAGCATTTGCCTCCGCCACCTCAGCCTCCCTCATGTTCTCATACACCTTCACCTCCGACTTCACCTTTATCTCCTCCTTCTTCCCCTCTCCTTCCCTCTTCGTTGCATAGATCTTAGTCTCCGCATTAATCTTCGCCGCGTTCTGCAGGGTCATCCCCTCCCTCTCCTTGGACCCTATCTCCCCTTTCTTCTTCGCCTCCGCCACATCAACCCTAGCCTTGTTCGCCGCCTCCATCTGTATCTTCTGCCCCAAGTAACTAAAATACTCATGCCCTGGGACGTCCACCAACTGTTTCACATTCGCATTGTATATCAGAAGCCCGAATTGGTTCAGCTCCAACTGAACCTTATCAAACACCTCTTGCTTAAACTCTTTGGTCCCCTTGAACACGTCCTCCATCGTCATCGAGGCAGCGAGAACCCGCGTCTCTCCCTCGATGATGCCCTGGACGAGCTCTTGGACGTGGTTGGAGGCCATGTCGTGGCTGCAAAGGAGCTTGGCGTATTTATGGAGGCCGGGCATGTCGTCCTCGCGGGGGCCAATGGTGAAGACGGCGGGGAGGACGAAGGGGAGCTTCTCGGAGCTCATGGCTTGGACTTCGAAGGTGTAGTTGACTGGGGACAAGTCGAAGACGGTGTAGGATTGTCCGGGGAGGATCCATGCCTTCTTTGCAAGCTTTATGTCGTCGATCCCTGCCCCGGTGATCACTAGATACTCTGAAGCTTTCGCAACTCTGTACCACATGGTTGGTTCTTCTGTGTTTCTCTTGTTTGTAGACGGCAGTAGATATTAGGGTTTTGATATGAGAGAGATGTTGAACAAAAAAATAAGCTATGAGAGAGATGAAAAAAGAATACTCGTATATAGTTTAGGATAAGAATTTGGATATTAATAATGGGAGACTTGTAATACCACGTCGACATATTACAAGGTGGTCATGTCACATCCAACTTCTTTTACTCCTCCATTTTTTACGGCTTGAAATTGTCAACAATGTGTTTGATTTATGGATATTCCTATATCATCAAAACCTGATAATCATGTCATGTGCATGGGATGAGACAGGAAACCTTCAAAACCTGGCAGTACCGTTCTCTTCGTCCACGGGGACCAAGGAGTTTCTTGGGCAACTGTCATTGGATTAAATCCAACGGTGGATAGGAGTCTAAACAATAAACTCAGTTTATAGCTTTTAATGTCAATATTTTTCGGTAAAAAATATTTAAAGCAATTTTTTTTTTTGGTCTGAACCATGAGGTGGTCCTGGATAGGCCCCAACTATGGGTGGCACCTTTAAGCCTTAATCACAACCTAGACTAATCCCCACTCACACCGGGTCGGCCCGTAAGGGGTAAAGTGTTGGCCAAAGTGGTGACTCCGTACGAGAGCAGGGATCGAACCCCTGACCTCTCTTAAGGAATGAGAGTGCCGAACCACTTACACCAACCACCTTGATTAAAGCAATTTTCAAACAGGAATAAGGACCCAAAATACATATTAGAGAAATGCATGTCGTAAAGGGTTGTAAATGGAGAAAAATTGTTAAGGTTGAAGAAGAGACAAGAAAGAGACTAAACCCTTCGATAAGAGAATTGAAGGAGAAAAATTCTATAAACTTGGGAGGCGTACTACTACTGATGCTAAAGTCCTTTAGTTTTCTTTTTGAAAATTTGCTTTCAAAATTATTTCCCCAAAAAAATGGACATTAAAAGCTATAAACTGAGTTTATTGTTTAGACTCCTATCCACCGTTGGATTTAATCCAATGGCACTTTCCCAAGAAACTGCTTGGTCCCGTGGACCAGGAGAATGATACTGCCAGGTTTTGAAGGTTTCTTGTCCCATGGACATGAGACATGACTATCAGGTTTCAAGCCGTAAAAATTATCGTCATGAATTGGAATTGAAATCAAATTAATTACTAAAATGCGCTTGTTATTGGGTTAAAGTAGATGACAAAGAATTTTAAAAATTATGTGAGGATATAATGGGTAAAAAAGATGGATTCCTAATGGGTTAGTTCTCCATGAATTAGAATACCGCCTCGCACCCAAGAATCAAATTCCTCCTAAATCAGAAGTTGAATTCCTAATTTTGTGTGAGTCCCACTTGCATTTTTTATTCCTCCATGTAAAGTAAACACATGAGTATCATAATAGGAATTCAACTCCTTATTTTAATTTCAATTACGAATTAATAATCATGTCAAATTGGGATTTCATCCCTAAGTCTCAAACTCGTTTATACAAAATCGTACTACTATTTGTTTGGAATTTTGGAACAATTCTAAACGTAAGGCCCCACAAACAACTAGAGAGTACTTAAACACATCTAGTGTTCTAAGCCCAAGGCCTCACAACCAACTAGAGAGTACATTAAATTAAATATAAACAAACCCTAACCTAGCAACACCCACTTCCATTGCAGTAGATCACTTGATTTGTGTCCAACCGGGGGCCACGGATTGACTAACATGAATATAGGCCACAAGTGTATATCAGTACATAGTCCTATAATGAGGTTTTCTAGTAGCGAGTTTTTGGATTCAGTAATTCAAGGGATTATTTCCCCTTTCTCTTTTCGGCTTGAAATTGTCAACGACATTTGATTTGTTCATTCCTATATAATGTAACATTGTACATGTACAGGACATGGCCATATGTTTGCGAGTAAGTTCTTATTAATTCATTTGCATACAGCCAACAATTGGGATTTGGTCTTATAATTTTATTATGCACGGCCAACACAGGCATGTTATTTTATTATTATTATTTTTTAATCAACACAGGCATGTTTTGTTTCTTGATTATAAATTTCTTATTATACAGCCAACAACAGTTTTGTTCCACAACTCCACAGACAGCAGGTAAATTCGTTCCCAAAAACTTCCATTATGGCTAACAGTTTTGCCCCTAAACTCATACATGTCAAAGTAGAACTAAGTACATAGAACAAAGTTTTAGGCAAGGCCACGTTTGGTGTCTAGAATTGTCTCAAACTCAATTAAGAGCCGAGTTGGTTGAATGAGAATCGGACAAAGTGCCCATCCAAGCCGGTGGTAGCATTCCAGTTTGTTCATGAACTGTCTTGAACAATGGTGGCAACATCTTGTAAACCTCAGCCACCTCCTTCATAGCCCCATGGCCGCCATCGCCGCTCTCTCCGCCTCCATTATTCCAAATGCTGATTTTGGGTTGAAGTCCACGCACGGCCTCAGCATTGATCTTAGCAATTTCTTGAAACATGCCGCTTTTGATCATCATGAAGTCCCTCATGGCTGCATAGTTGCCGCCAACGGCGTCCAGAAGAGTGCGTAGATATGCACCTTGGGCTTGTCCAAGGGCCATCAGACCCTCAGCCTCTTTTTTCTTTGCATAAAATTCTCCATCTGCAACTTGTTGACGAGCATATAATTCTGCCTCAGCAATTGCCTTCTGTGCCTCGGCCTCCTTCTCCCTTTGGTAAAGAATAGCTTCCGCGGCTTTTTGTTTGATGTATAACTCCCAATTTGCCTCTTGTACCTTTGTTTATTAACACTGATCATGTTAGATGATATCAATATTAATTTATTTTTATTATAATTATTCAATACTTTTTCCTAAAAAGAAAAGAAAAACAAACAAAACAAATTATACCTTTGTTTCATACTCAACACTGGCCTTACTCAAGAACTCAGCTTTAAGCTTCTCCGTGATAGTCAAGGCATTCATCCTCTCCACCTCCTTCTGCAGCTCCGCATCCCTCAACGCCACCGCCTTTGCGGCCTCCACCTCCGCCACCTGCGCCTCCATCGCCCACCCAGCCTTCTTCTTCGCCAGCTCAGCATTTGCCTCCGCCACCTCAGCCTCCCTCACGTTCTCATACACCTTCACCTCCGCTTTCACCTTTATCTCCGCCATCCTCCCCTCCCCGACCCTCCTCGTGGCATATATTTTTGTTTCTGCATCAATCTTAGCGGCATTCTGCAGCGTTAACCCCTCCCTCTCCTTGGACCCTATCTCCCCCTTCTTCCTCGCCTCCGCCACGTCAACTTTAGCCTGGTTGGCCGCCTCCATCTGTGTCTTCTGCCCCAAGTAACTAAAATACTCATGCCCCGGGACATCCACCAACTGTTTGACATTTGCGTTATATATCAAAAGCCCAAATTGATTGAGTTCCAACTGAACCTTCCCAAACACCTCTTGCTTAAACTCTTTGGTCCCCTTAAACACCTCCTCCATGGTCATTGAGGCAGCGAGGACACGCGTCTCCCCCTCTATGATACCCTGGACAAGCTCTTTGACGTGGGTAGAGAGCTTGTCGTGGCGTGAGATGAGCTTGGCGTACTTGTGGAGGCTGGGCATGTCGTCGATGCGGGGGCCGATAGTGAAGACGGCGGGGAGCATGAAGGGGAGCTTCTCGGAGCTCATGGCTTGGACTTCGAAGGTGTAATTGACGGGAGACATGTCGAAGATGATGTAGGATTGTCCGGGGAGGATCCATCCCTTCTTTGCAAGCCTTATGTCCTCAATCCCGACGCCGGTGATCACCAGATATTCTGATGGGCTTGCTACTTTATACATGTTTGCTTGCTTTCTTTTTGTTCCCCCTAATTGTTTTGTGATATTGAAAACCAGTTTATAACTATATACACTTAGTGGCGTGTCCTCCACGCAACATAATTGTTTGGAACAAACTTTCTCTTTGGCCCTTTCGTACATGTTTCACAAATCTCTTGATATTGTCAATGAGAAAATTGGATTGCTCTTCGATGGAAATTGCATGGTGCGTGTTGCTTTCCCTTGTTCCTTGTTATCCGCTATCGAAGGGGATATTATAGTTTTTTCTTTCTTTGTCGGCTTGAAATGCGTTTGAGTATCATACGACTTGTTAATTATGTACATTAATTCGGGTGTCCAGACAAATCTGAGACTGCAAATCGGACTCTTTCGATCAATTGCAATTAGCAAATTTGGCATTGTTTCCGATGAAATATTTCATATATATATATACGGCCTAGGAAAGCTGGGCAACAGTTTTGTCTCCCAACTCAAACTAGTTGTAAATATTTTCTAGAAAATATAGACATGAAGTTCACAAGGACAGATTGCTTGCACTCAATCCTTTTCATATTAGCTAGCAAGACTTGTTGACATTCACATCAGTTTCTTCCAAGAAGACGGAAATTGCCAGCAGGAAGGTATAAAGGTTTGCCAACATTTTTCGTCTTTTGAAGTAGCATGTTTTTTTCTTTTAGAATTAGAGAGAAAATGCACGGAAGAAAAGAGAGATGGGGGAGAAAAGGAGTATGAATGAAACAAAAGCTAGAACATATGTTTAGGGCCGTTTGATAACCATTTCAATTTTAGTTTTTAGTTTTCGTATTTTTTGTGCTAGAATATGAGGAAAATGAGGGTGAGAATAGGAGTGAGGATGAGATTGAGAGAGAGGATGAGAGGGGAGGATGGGAAGGAGGAGTAACAAAAGTGAAAACAATTTTAAATAGATTTCAATTTTTGGTTTTGCTTTTCACTTTTGTTACTTCTCCCTCCCATCCTCCGCTCTCATCTTCCCTCAATCTCATCTCCATTCTCATTCTCACTTCCATTCTCCCTCCTTTTTCTCTATACTCTAGCACAAAAATTAAAAACTAAAAACTAAAATTGAAAGTTATCAAACGGGCACTTAGTTTTAATAGTTTTCATTTGAAGTACAGCATTTGATGCATGCACAATTGATTCCACCTCCCTCACACCAACCCTTCCTCCTTCATCTGTACCTTTATTCATATATCTCCTCTCTATCTCTAACCTGAAAAAAGCAAAAACTAAATAAAAAAATAAATTTAAAAAATTCAAAAAATGGAAAACAAAAAGGTTCCCAAACAGGCCCTCAAGCAGTCATTTCACAAACTCAAATAACCTGAAACGTGCACATAAATATTGTGAAGACCGTATTTTTAAAAGTATATATATTAATAATTTGAAGAAATAAATATTTATATCTTATTTTATTACATATATTATTCTATTAAGATAAATATCTTATTCTATTTTATATATATATATATATATATATATATATATATATATATATATATATATATATGTGTGTGTGTGTGTATTACATAAATAACCTACACTGTATATATATATTGATATGCTTAGTCATGGTAGTGTTGTACGTGTCAAAGAAAAACAATGCTTAGTAAACATAGCTAGAATATAACTTGAATGGTAAGTCTTAGTATGTTCTTATCTATTAATTGTTAACTTGGACGGTAAGTCTTAGTAAACCGCCAAATACCATCCAATAAGAAGGAAGTCACTGCCGACATATTCCTATATATATATATAGGACACTTTGTGCATAGAAAATGAACAGAGAGAGAGAGAGAGAGAGAGAGAGAGAGAGAGAGAGAGAGAGAGAGAGAGAGAGAGAGAGAGAGAGAGAGAGAGAGAGAGAGAGAGAGAGAGAGAGAGAGAGAGAGAGAGAGAGAGAGAGAGGTGATGAATTTCTTGCGGGAGATATAGAACGTAGCTTGTATTTTCTTAACTTGGAGCAATGCCTTGGAATCGAGGTAGGGATTTCTTGGGGTGCCTTTACGGGGATTGATCTAATTAAATTTCGTGAGCACTATATTATGCATGCTATTATTATTTGAAATGCATAATTATATCATGTTATCGGTGATGGCTAGAATTCTTGGGTTGATAAAGAAAGTATGGAAAAGAGGGTAATGGGAAAGATCTTTTGTGTAGTTGAGTCTAACTCTTGGCAGGTACCAGGTCTCAGGGATCCCACAGTGCACATGGTTTTTATTGGGTGATTCGGGACTGGCGAAAGGGAGTTAGACAAGATGACTAACAAAAGGGGAAATTATGGGACGGTTGAAATGGGTGTTAGTTCATATAAATGGGCATTCGGGACCAAGTGGTATAAGCATGGTATGGGACGTGCAGGTCTGCTTGTCCAGTTATATGAATTAACGGGATTAGATGAAGAGCATTCATTCATGCATTAATATTATTAATATGATATTTTGTTGTGTGATTGCATGTCACTTAATTTATTTATATCAATTTCCTGTGGTAAGGTCTCATGTCCCTACTGAGCGGTGGTTGCTCATCCCTCACCATGTTTAATTTTTCAGATGAATTAGTGGGCAAGACAAGGACTAAACCAGTTCAAGCTAAATTAGATGAGAGTGATAGAGCTTTATTTATTTATTGTAAAGTTGTAAGATTTTTGGGAGCTATTTTTATAAGAAAAGTTTATTTTCTGTTTCGGCTTCCTTTTTATTTATTTTTATTTTTATTTTTATTTTTTTTCTCACACACCGGGCGCGGGGTTTCCGCCTACCCCCGGGTCCGGGGCGTGACAAATATGTACCAACTAAAAAGAAATATTTACTACTTATCCCGCTCATATACAGTTTTAAGGTACAAAAATTGGCAAGAATTCAACATGTTGAGGTCACTGCTGTCTCTTATTGACATGACTCCAATTAGATTCCACATTATGCCAACCAAATCCTCAAATGTGAAGAGCAGCATGACACCAGCCTAGCTGGTCTGGTACAATTTTGGCTGCACTACAATGGCAATTTAAATTTGGCTATACATATATACCCATACAAAGGCAACATTAATTATGATAATATAATAATCTCACAATCCGCTGTACCATCTCAACTGACCATATTGTGTCATCTCTTTAATAGAAAGACATTGTTCACACTTCTGTTAGTCTCACATGTACTTAAAGACATGATACACAAAATGGCTAGTTCAAATAGTGACACTCTCGAACTCAATTGAGAGTACTAGTTGTTAGAACCAGAATTTGGCAAAGTGCCCATACATGCCGGTGGCAGCATTCCAGTTTGTTCATGAACTGTCTTGAACAATGGTGGCAACATCTTGTAAACTCCAGCAACGTCCTTCATGGCCCCATTTCTGCCGCCCTCTCCGCCTCCATTAGTCCAAATGCTGATTTTGGGTTGAAGTCCACACACGGCATCGGCATTAATCTTAGCAATTTCTTGAAATATGCTGCCGTTGATCATCATGAAATCCCTCATGGCTGCATAGTTGCCTCCAGCTGCGTCCCAAAGATTGCGTAGATAGGCACCTTGGGCTTGTCCAAGAGCCATGAGGCCCTCAGCCTCTTTTTTCTTGGCATAAAATTCTCCATCTGCAACTTGTTGACAAGCATACAATTCTGCCTCTGCAATTGCCTTCTGTGCCTCAGCCTCTTTCTCCCTTAGGTAAAGAATTGCTTCCGCGGCCTTTTGTTTGTTGTATAACTCCCAATTTGCTTCTTGTACCTTTGTTTATGAACACTAGTGTTAGATAAAGCATTGATATCATGAACTGCCTTGATAAACAATTATCCTTAACCTTTATACAAGAACGAGCTAGAAAGCAACTCATCTAAAATTTCATGTTTTGGGAACCTCCCAAACAAAATATAAAGCTTGTTTTCTAACTTATAATATGTACCAGAGCATCATATATATTGATCATATTTTTTTTAGTAAAACTTAAGTATACCTAGATTGAGAGAACAAAGATTTTATATATACATACTAAAATATTCAAGAGTATATACTAAAGAATATACAAAGATTATAATCATGGATATGCTATACAATATTGTCGTTAGTATAGATAATGATTATGATTCACACTGATGAAAGTTTTTTTTATCAATAAAAAAAGGGTAATGTTAGGCTTACCACATTTTTATACCACTGTGTACCACCTCTCAAATAGAGGTGGAGTCCACCAATACAATGGGGCCCACCTCTATTAGAGAGGTGATACAGAATGTGGTATAAAAATGTGGTAAATCTACCATTTTCCATAAGAAAATGATGATATATTTAAGGGCTTGTTCAATATAGGTACCTACATTTTCTATTTCCTAGACATATACCCATCACTTTATAAATCTATGTGTAAAACCCAATTTCAAACTTAAATGACTAGTAGGATATAAGAGGTCATAGTATTCCTATGATTTTACATTGTTGCCACAAGACTTCATATTTTATTTATAATTTATTTTAAGCATTTCATTAACTGCCATAATTGTAATTAATATTTTATCCAATAGGTACATTATTTACCCATATTTACCTATAGAAAATATAGGTACATTATTTACTCATAGGTAAATTATTTTACAATATACCTATAAATGCGTATAGGTAAATGTAGAGGCATAGGTTGCTAAGAAAAAATGTAGGTAAATTCATGTACCTAAACACATAGGGGTCAAATAGAGAGCAACATGTTATTTCCCTTTGAACAAATTAATTTCAAACCATAACAATTATTAAATTTGGAAATTTGTATAAATAAAAGGAAATAAATAAGCTATCAATTTGAAAATTAAAATACGAAATGATCAAGTGGTCAAATTTTTTTTTAAAAACGAGTATATTCTTAGTTTTTTTTATAGGAACAACGAGTATATTCAAACCATACGGCAGTAATTACACCAAGCTTTAATTACTTTTTTTTAAATAAGGAAAAAACTGACCCATTAAATCCTTGGAATCTATACAAAACTGAAGCACAATTAATAGGCATTGAATTGCAGCTAATTTCTTAAACAAATCACATTAAAAATGTAATCAAGGGTATTATAGGAATTTTAAAAATATAACATTTAGCACATTAAACTTGATTCGGAAACTTGATGAGTTGGATCCTAGTCATCGGGTTTTTTTTTATAAAATTGGGTTCTATTTATAGAAAAATAAAACGATGGGTTGTAGATTAGAAAATATTAATTTGAAGGGGAAGAGTCAAATTTACTATATATTTAAATATAGAATCTACTAGCACTTTTGAAAGAAAAGTATAAATTAAGAAGTAATTTTTACAGGTACACCATCCAATACACATGAAACATGTGGAAATATTTTATAACATACATATAGGACATAAAAATAAAACATGTCCGTATATCTACTTGTCGTATGTGTATTAGATGGTACACCAAACACATAGTGTACCTCAAACATACAAAAATTTCTCCAAACTAAGAGCTAATTGGTCAGATACCACATAATATGATTAGTAAACATCATGAGTAACATCTTTTTTTACAAACAAAACAAAACACAAAAAGAACAAGCTACCCACGTTATAGTCACGTACATACCTTTGTCTCATACTCAACGCTGGCCTTACTCAAAAACTCAGCCTTAAGCTTCTCCGTCCTAGTCAAGGCATTCATCCTCTCCACCTCCGTCTGCAGCTCCGCATCCCTCAACGCCACCGCCTTCATGGCCTCTACCTCCGCCACATGCGCCTCCTTCCCCCACCCGGCCTTCTTCTTTGCCAGCTCAGCATTCGCCTTGGCCACCTCAGCCTCCCTCACATTCTCATACACCTTCACCTCTGCTTTCACCTTTATCTCCGCCATCATCCCCTCCCCGGCCCTCTTCGTGGCATATATTTTTGTTTCTGCATCAATCTTCGCGGCATTCTGCAGCGTCAACCCCTCCCTCTCCTTGGACCCTATCTTTCCTTTCTTCCTCGCCTCCGCCACATCAACTTTAGCCTGATTGGCCGCCTCCATCTGTGTCTTCTGCCCCAAGTAACTAAAATACTCATGTCCAGGAACATCCACCAACTGTTTGACGTTTGCGTTATATATCAAAAGCCCGAACTGATTCAATTCCAACTGAACCTTCTCAAACACCTCTTGCTTAAACTCTTTGGTCCCTTTAAACACCTCCTCCATGGTCATTGAGGCAGAGAGGACACGCGTCTCGCCCTCGATGATGCCCTGGACGAGCTCCTTCACGTGGCTGGAGAGCTTGTCGTGGAGAGAAATGAGCTTGGCGTACTTGTGGAGGCTGGGCATGTCGTCGATGCGGGGGCCGATAGTGAAGACGGCGGGGAGCATGAAGGGGAGCTTCTCGATGCTCATGGCTTGGACTTCGAAGGTATAGTTGACGGGGGACATGTCGAAGATGATGTAAGATTGTCCAGGGAGGATCCATCCCTTCTTTGCGAGCTTTATGTCGTCGATCCCGGCCCCGGTGATCACCAGATATTCTGAAGGGCTTGCTATTCTATACATGCTTGCTTCTTGTTTGGTACTTGTTTTCTGATATATTGAAGACCAGTTTACATGTATGTATGTATGTATGTATATATACATACACACACTGAGAGTGGCATAATGTCCGCCACGAAACATGATTGTTTGGCCCTTACGTACATGTTATACAAATATGCTTGATATTGTCAATGACAAAAATAACGATGGAAATTGCATGGTACTTGCCCTTGTTCCTTGTTTTCGAGAGATACACGCAAGCTTGTGATACTCCCATTCAATTGTTTTTTGTTATAAAAGGAAATATTATATATTTGTCCAATATAGATTCCTACATTTTTTATTTCCTAGATATATACCCATCACTCTATAAATCTATGTGTAAAACTCAATTTCAAATTTAAATGACTAGTAGGATATAATAGGTCATAGTATTTTTATATTTTTACATCGTTACCACCAAACTTCATATTTTATTTATAATTTATTTCAAGCATTTCATTAACTGTCATAATTGTAATTAACACTCCCTTTTAATAGCATATCAATCACCCCATTTCTTTTGGTTGTCATTCCCTCTCACATACCGCCCCCTAAAATTGCAAATTGAAAAAAAATATATGTAAATTACATATCCAATAATGTACCTATAAATAAATAAATAATATATATATATATATATATATATATATATATAAATTCTCTTATGCGGACATCCGGACGTTATTATCGTGCGGACACCGTGTATTTTGTACTACCCCTCTCTGTTTTCCTACCTGTTTACAATAGGATCCACACGATAATAACGTGCAGACATCCGGATAAGAGAATCACTGTATATATATACGTATAAAATATAAATATATTATTTAAATAAAAAATAGGCATATTATTTACCAAAATTTTTATATATACCAAAAAAAAAAAAAAAAAAACTAAGTCAGTTACTTTGTAATTGAAATTTCCGTACATTTTTCATAAATTAAAAATAGGTACACAATCATTTATAGAAAATATAGGTACATTATTTACCCATAGGTAAATTATTTTACAATATACCTATAAATGTGTATAGGTACATTATTTGGAGAGGAAAAATAGGTTCATTTAAAAAAATACGTACATTGTTTTACTAGGTATATTATTAGAGGAAAAAAAATAAGTACATTATTTGGAGAGAGAAAATAGGTTCATTTAAAAAAATTATTTTTCATAAAACAAATAATAGGTACTTTATTCAGAGAAAAAAGGGTGCATAATTTAGAGAAAAAAAATAGGTACATTATTTAGAGAAAAAATAGGTTCATTTAAAAAAAATGTTTTTCATAAAACAAACAATAAATAGATTATCAAAATATTTTTCAACATAATTAGAATGTACACTATTATTCATAAAACTATAATAAAATAGATTACTAGTTGTATAATTCATAAAAGGAAAACAACAACAAAAACTTATGAAAACCAAAACGTTTTTTTTTTTGGTCATAAAATAAACCAAAACGTTACTAATATGTTAATGTTGAGTTGAATATTTAATTTCAAATAAGTTTCTAAATTAATTCATACATCCATTACAACCATTTGAAGATCTTTCCAAATTCAACGTGTGTCATTAGTTACACCTCCACATAACACGTTAACTTGTAAATACGGGTAGTTTTGGAATCCGAAAAATAGAATAAATCAGATTTTAAGCTAGATTAGGTAACTTGCTTATTTGGATCCTAGTTAGCCGGTTTTACTTGAAAAAATTGGGTATTTTAAATAGAAAAATAAAAGAAAGGGTTGTAGGTGATTACAAATGAATTTTATGGGTCTAAGCTCAATTTACTAATATATTATATATATTAATGTTTGCCTGAAATGTCAACGAGGGTTGATTGGTGGGTTTCTTATATCACAAGTAAGCCATACAAATCTGGCTGTACCGATCAATCAATCCAATTAGCAAATTTGGCATAGTATGATGAATTATTTCTTCATTTATATACGGCCAACAATTGGGATTTGATACCGCATGATATGTACGGCCTAGGAAAGCTGGCCGATGTAGTTTTGTCTCTCAACCTAAAAATACTCGTAAATTTTTAAGTGAAGAAAAATGACAGGGGCATGGGCTTACCCATTCGCTTTTTTATTCTTCCCTCTTCATTATTGCTTTTATATGAAGGAAGCCAAAAAAAAAAAAAGGAGCTTCGTGCTTAGCTACCACTTGCAGCTCAAAAGCTTCAAATATGTACCTTTCACAAATCACTAGCAAATGCACTTCATTTTCCGGAGCTGCTTGATAACGTACTCAAGAGACTAATGAATAAAAGTAAGAGCTCCTCATTATCACGAATTTACAATCCACATATAGAGATCCTTTTCATATATTAGCAAGACTTCTCGACTTTCATCAGTTTCTTCCAACAAGAAACCACGGAAATTGCCAGGAGGATGCAAGTAGTAGAAAACGAAAACAACTTAAAATTAAAGAGAATCAAAGAGAAAATACATGTTGGAAAAGAGAGATGAAGAATGGTGGATATGCACCTTGGGCTTGTCCAAGGGCCATGATTAGACCCTGAGCCTCTTTTTTCTTTGCATAAAATTCTCCATCTGCAACTTGTTGACGAGCATAGAAATTTGGCTCTTTCGATCAATCCCAATTAGCAATTTTGGCATATAGTTTGCGATGACACGAGCCTAGCTGGTACAATTTTGGCTGCACTACAATGGTAATTCAAATTTGGCTAACATATGAAAGCAACGTTAATTAATAATTATATGAATACAATATTATACGCGGTACCATCTCAACTGACCACATTGTGTGTCATCTCTTTGATAGAATGATATATTGTCCATACTTATTTTAGTCTCACATTTACTAAAAGACACGATATACACAAAATGGCTAGTTGAGATAGTGACACTCTCGAATTCAATTGTTAGAACCAGAATTTGGCAAAGTGCCCATCCAAGCCGGTGGCAGCATTCCAGTTTGTTCATGAACTGTCTTGAACAATGGTGGCAACATCTTGTAAACTCCAGCAACCTCCTTCATGGCCCCATTGCTGCTGCCATCGCCGCCCTCTCCACCCCCATTAGTCCAAATGCTGATCTTGGGTTGAAGTCCACGTACGGCTTCGGCATTAATTTTAGCAATTTCTTGAAACATGCCGCTGTTGATCATCATGAAGTCCCTCATGGCTGCATAGTTGCCTCCAACTGCGTCCAAAAGACTGCGTAGATATGCACCTTGGGCTTGTCCAAGGGCTATGAGACCCTCAGCCTCTTTTTTCTTTGCATAAAATTCTCCATCTGCAACTTGTTGACGAGCATAGAATTCTGCCTCTGCAACTGCCTTCTGTGCCTTAGCCTCTTTCTCCCTCTGGTAAAGAGTTGCTTCGGCGGCCTTTTGCTTGTTGTATAAGTCCCAATTTGCCTCTTGTACCTTGTTTATGAACAATAATTCATTAACCAAAAATAGCTTTTGATCACACTCCTACATGCATGTGATTATGAATCACATTGATTATAATTTTTTTTTATCAATAAAGAAATGAGATTTGAACTCGGAATCTCTTCCAGTATTAAGAAGAAAAGTACCAACTAAAAGCTAGCCAATCACATTCACAAGTTGATATAAGCATTCAATATTTGCATTCCCTTATTATGTGAACATCATATATGATTAGTAAACATCATCAGAATATTTTACCAACTTAATTTGTATTATAAGTGTATTCAATATTCTTTTGTTTTCAAAAAAGACTAAAGCAAAACAAGGTACATACCTTTGTTTCATACTCAACGCTGGCCTTACTCAAAAACTCAGACTTAAGCTTCTCCGTCCTGGTCAAGGCATTCATCCTCTCCACCTGCGTCTGCAGCTCCGCATCCCTCAACGCCACTGCCTTCGCGGCCTCCACCTCCGCCACCTCTGCCTCCTTTGCCCACCCAGCCTTCTTCTTCGCCAGCTCAGCATTTGCCTCCGCCACCTCAGCCTCCGTCACATTCTCATACACCTTCACCTCTGCTTTCACCTTTATCTCCGCCATCTTTCCCTCCCCTTCCCTCTTCGTCGCATAGATCTTCGTCTCAGCGTCAATCTTCGCCGCGTTCTGCAGCGTCAGCCCCTCCCTCTCCTTGGACCCTATCTCTCCTTTCTTCCTCGCCTCCGCCACGTCAACTTTAGCCTGATTGGCCGCCTCCATCTGTGTCTTCTGCCCCAAGTAACTAAAATACTCATGTCCCGGAACATCCACCAACTGTTTGACATTTGCGTTATATATCAAAAGCCCGAACTGATTCAATTCCAACTGAACCTTCTCAAACACCTCTTGCTTAAACTCCTTTGTCCCCTTAAACACCTCCTCCATGGTCATCGAGGCAGCGAGGACACGCGTCTCTCCCTCGATGATGCCCTGGACGAGCTCCTTCACGTGGCTGGAGAGCTTGTCGTGACGCGAAATGAGCTTCGCGTACTTCTGGAGGCTGGGGGTGTCGTCGATGCGGGGGCCAATGGTGAAGACGGCGGGAAGCATGAAGGGGAGCTTCTCGGAGCTCATGGCTTGGACTTCAAAAGTGTAGTTGACGGGGGACATGTCGAAGATGATGTAGGACTGGCCCGGGAAGATCCATGCCTTCTTCGCAAGCTTTATGTCGGTGATCCCGATCCCGCTGATCACTAAATACTCCGAAGGGCTTGCTACTACCACTACTAAAAAAACTCACACTACCTACTGATTATGATTTGTCCCCTAAGTTGATTTTTGAGACAATTATTTGTCTCCACTAGCAATAGAGACTATGCAGCCACCATTGTTGTATCAGTGTCCTAGTTTGGGGTTGCTATTGGTTATAGGGCACCATTTAGTGAGTCAGTCCTTCCCTATTTTCCCTTAAAGAAATACATTTTTAAGATACAAGCCATTCAATTAAGCCAAGCCATGTTGAATGGCTTCAAGTTTGTCTACTGATATTGGAATGGTTTCTTTTAAAATAGGGACGCATCAATCACATCAGTGAGCCATCTTGTACTATTCACGTTGGGTATCAGTCCTCAATGTATCATTAACTCATTAATAAAATTATTTATATAATACAGTTAAAGCCATCAGTCCCCATTCACAAATATTAGTTTTTTTTAAAAAGTGCACTAATTTGAAATTAGTGCACGTTCAATATTGATTTCTATTTAATAATTTATAATAATAATAAATAAATAAAAGAATTTTGGATGAAATAGTCCAGTATATTTGCTCCTCACCAAGTCTCAGCATCTCCATTTCAGGTTGCTCATTTTTCTTCCTCTATTCTTCATTTTGCACCGTTTGCTCCTCAAGTGCTCCTCGCATGGTCTGTACCTCTCTTCATTTCATACCCCTCTTTGCTAAGTTACTATCCCATCCCAAGCACATCAACCCATGACACCCCAGCTCCAAATCTTCTATGTTTCTTCAATTCGTTTACTAAAATCAGCCTGCCCAAAATGCTTATATCAGTAGAAAATGGAGGCCGCTTGAAATTTTAGTTCAAACATCTCTAACTTTAAACTTTAGAACAAACTGATATATAATTTGGCAGCTGACAAGTACCTGTGATTGTAGAATTATCCCATCCTTGTAGAATGCTACCAATTGTAGCAGCAATGGCCACCATCACAGCTCCCCTCATCTTTTCACCAATGAATAAACAAGACCCCCAATATCAAACAAACCTGAAAGGAAAAAGTACTCACATAAATCAAAATTAATAAATCATTTCCACCTACGATAGACCCAAATCTAACTAACTCATAAGTAACCATTGTCACACCCCAAAACTCCAGTGTAAGATCAAGGAAATTAAAAGAGCATACAAACAGCAGAAAACAAAATTTTGAAACCTTGATGCTAGTTCTGAAATAAACATTGAGGCTGAACAAAACCAAGAAATAATAGAACTTAAATTTACAACATGCTTCAAAACCAAACAATTGATACAAAAATAGAAGCAATCAGGAAATCCAACACAACATCAGCTCAAAAGAAGACATGTGGAACTAATTGGTGTAATTCTTTTTATTAAATTCCAAGTTCAAAAAGTGTTTCAAACTATTAATAATAGTTTCATATGTTGCAGAAATCTAAAATTTAAGTTGGCTTGATATTTCACCAAATATGTCATACAACTTAGATTGGATTTTCAAGAAATTATGTTTAAAAGAAACTTGGACATATCTAAAATGAAATTCAAAAACCAATATAATAAATATGCAAGTAATAAGAAGAATCCAACCATTTCTGCGTACCCCTTCACTGAAAGATTTCTATACACTTCAACAAAATAAAAACCAGTAGATAAGCCAACCACAACATACACTACAACTAGTGTTGACCCAACTTTACAAAAACAACTATCGCTCACCCAAAAGTCTGAATTGTTCCAAGCTACACCAGAAAATCTGTCACCACTAGATCATTAACCTAACCTTAGCAAAAAGATCTATGCACCACCAGAAATTTTTAGGAAAAAGGGAGTCAGCAAACCATGCCCAATTTTTCATAAATGAACAATGATTAAGATACATCTGAAACCAACTCTAAAAAAAAAAAAAAAAAAAAAAAAAATGTTCAGGCATTAACTCAAATCACATCCAGCTTTCGCAAACTACCTCTCTGACCCTTAACATTTCAATTATTATTTTTCTTTTAGACTTTTCCTCAAACACTACCTAGGCTTTTCCTTAACATTTCAATGCATTGCATCAGAAGAGTCATAAATCATTACCTTGATTCGAACTCATCTCGCATATATCACACAAATGGCTAGAATACTTTAATGCTGCCTGCTTTTGGATATATCATCCATCAACAAACAGAACGAAGCAAGAAGGCAATGAAAAATATTAACAAGCACCAACATCCATTATGCGGGAAATTAAGTATCAAATGAGCCTTAATTTTTCCTAAATCAAGCACCTGGGATGTGACATCTAAAAAAAATCTTTATGTAATAGATTAAAAAACTAAGTGTTGTGTATAGTCCTTGATACATGTAACTTCAAAACAATGAGCAACCAACAATCAGATAAGAAGTTTTTTTTCAAGTTTTAAATAAATGAAAACAAATGAACTACTTAAATCGGATTTGCTTATAGATGAATTCTACAACTAGAGAGATGCAATATACAGCTTTAGAATAAATACACATGCAGATATCAAAAATCATAATGGGAAAAAAGGGAAGGACGGGCGTGAATGAGGAGATGACAATATGAGCAATGCATAGATCACAGAGAACTGCTTAAAAATCATTGATGGGGAACTAAACGAGGGCAGAAAGGTTGCATGGTGTCCTCAATTGCCATGAGCATTGGATATGAATATTTTGGGAAACCCATTATCAAATTTCCGAAAAGAAACAAAATTTACAAAAATTGAATACAAGAGCAATGCAGAAACAATACAACTTATGCATTTATAATGAAAAGTAAATTTTTCCATGGCAAATGCCTAATGACAGCTCACCTCCATGTGAGGCTACAGAGCTCAAAGTCATCAGATTGAGTCGTGACTTTCTAAGCGATCGACTTGGTCTCAGCAAAGTAGAGAAGGTAGACCTTCTTCACTGCCGATTCGGAAGCCGTTCCACCTGAGGTTATGGAGATGTGTGGAAGAACATGATTAGGAGTATTTATTTGTTCATTCAATATTTAAATTAAAAATTTGTGAATTACTCACAAATAAAGAAATAAATAAGAAGATAATGTTAAGAAACTAAACTGAGCAGAGGTGGAGTGAGAAGAATAAGACGAGTGTCCGATCTGAGGATGAGCAGAGAATGCTTGGATCCAAGCATCGACATCAACCTCCGGGTTCACAGCTTCGTCGAGAGATGAGAAAGGGGAAGCTTTCGCGAATTTGGTGCTTCCACAGAATGCTAAGAACTCCTCCTTTCCAAAATTTCGGTGAGAACAGAGAGAACATAGAAGAGAAGATCTTTAATTTTGAGGAAATTTTGTACTTCTAGGGTTTGTAAAAGCAGAGAGAGTGAGAAATGAGCGATTTAACCAAGTATTTGAAAAGGAGGTCAAGCCAAGCCGCTAATATCATAATAAAGGGAGCCAGCCAAGCTTCTTTGGGTTATTTGTGAGTGGAGCCGAATGGGCTGCAGCTTCCTTTGACAAGTTGGGACTGATAAAAAGTCCCAAATATTAACAGAAAATAATGAAAATCATTTTTTTACATTACACACCAATGTCTATTCCAAATACTTTTAATAGGCACTATGGTAGAATTGGTTTCCAAAATAATTCACATGGCACTTTTATGAATTTGTATCTATTACATCAGTGAGTAGTAGCCATATTTCTAGTAGTGTACATACATGGTGATGGCTGTTCTTTTTTACTTGGTTCTTCTTGCTACTTTAAGGTCAAGCTTTTAGGATACTTATTTATACATAAACAAGGAGGAGCCAATACACAAGCAATGTTAGTACTAGTAATGAAGAATATAAAAAATTCATATATAATAATTGATACACTAACTGCCGTATTATGTTTAAATATACTTGTTTAACAATTTCAAGTTTCCTTTGGATAGTTCATAATAAATCTTTTATTGTTTAAATATAGTTGTTTGTAGTAGACTATATGTTTGTCATTTGAGTACATGTTATGTGAATCTCCTTGATTCATATTGTCAATGAAAAATAAATAAATAAACAATTATATATATTTTAACAACATTGTGTTATAATAAGTAATTATGTTATTTTATAAATACAAATATAAAGACAAATAAGTGACCCCACATAGGCATGATGACAGAGATTTGGGTGAAGAACTTGTCAAAAATGGAATGTTGAACAACTTGTAGCCATACATAAATTTGTGGAATGGAACTATCACACTCCATAGTCCATACATAGAGCGACACCCCAAGACATTCAAGTGTGATAGTTTCACTCCACAAATTTATTTATGGCTACAAGTTGTTCAACATTCCATTTTATGACAAGTTCTTCACCCAAATCTCTTTGTTATCAGGCCCATGTGGGATCACTTGCCCCCACTGCAATTTGTCTTTATATTTGTATTTATAAAATATAGACATGAAGCTCAAAGGACAGATTGTACCATCACGTATTTATTGGTGTTCACCCGTTTTGCTTTTGTTCCTGTGATGGTAGGGTAAAGTTTCCCATTGGCTTGAGAACCATTAACTAGTCAACAAGTCAACTTTCTTTAATGTGCGAGCGTGCCACTGCTAGCAATAAAAATCCTAGCAGACTTTCTAAAAATAGATAACTTGCACCCCAAGTTACTGACTTCTAAACAAGTGATTGTGAATTTGGGTGAGGAATATCTCCCAAGTAAGTTCTTTTCTTGCCTCAGTCTGGTGAGGACTTCACAATTTTTCACAGTATAAAACTGATAGTTCTGGCTAGAATAGATAATGAGAAAATGGGCTATTTTTAGACAGAATTCTCTTTTACAAGACTCAAAAGGGAAAATTTGACTCCAAAAAGAGAACAAGAAGACTGGACTTCCATTTCTGCCTGGGCAGATGCTTCTAATTCGGGCTGGATTGGGTATGTCTGTGCTGGACTGGACTATCGACAACTTCAACTGGCCTGTTTCAGCTGCAAATCGATGCCAACGTTCGAGTTTGGCAGAGCTTTAATTTATTTCAAACCCTGGAAAGCTTTTGATTGGGCAGAATTGGGACTTCTTCAGTCTGGAAGAGGCAGAAGTGGCTGGAACTGACTACTGAGCTGGAGCTGCACTGTGGTATCTATCCTGCTTAATCAGGGCTCTTCATAAATTTGTTGAGGTTTTCATATTCGTAGAAACTTGAACTCTGCTTGCTTTGACTTATGCTAAACCAAATTTGTAACGAGAGAAATCTCGTTTTGAATGATTTATTTCTCTAAGTTTGGACTGAAGTTGGGTGTCTCGATTGATGGCTGTTTGAAGGCTCTTGAGATCAAATGATCATTTTGAGATTTTGTCTTCGGTTGATTTTTTGGTTGTCTGATTGATTGTCCTTTGCTCTGTTCACCCTCTCTTATATTTATAAGAGATGCTTTTGGAATGGGGGTTTTAATTCTTTTAATAATGGGCGGCAAAAATTCTCAAAAGATCTTTCAATTTTAAATGCAAAGAAAAGGGGGTTTTATCAATCCTGGCAAATAAACACTCAATAGTCTGCGATCATTTCCCTGTATTTTGATGGGGCACCATACCCTTCTTCCAGTTTAATTGCTCCTGTAAGAATCTCAAAACTGTGATGGTAAGTTTTCAGTTTTGAACAACTCCCTGTTTCCCACTTATCTCCTTTTCATAAATCATAGTCTGCGTATCCCTTGAAAATAGTGCCTTCTTTGGAGCAGAAAAAATATCTCTGAATAAACAAAACAGATTTTGATCTCCTGGAAGCAGAGTTTTTCAGAGATGTTCTTTATATCTGCCCCTATTCATTCCTTATTAATTTCAGTTGAAATTGTTGACTTTTCCAAATTAGAGGGTCACGTGGGTCTGTTTCTGCTTTGGGCTTCTTTTTCTTTTAATTAAAAACTTGCCAAGCCCAATTTTGGTTCAAGCCTAATTTGGGTTCCTTCGAGGCCCAAGTCATTCGCGGTTTTGATAGTTTCTGGGCCTCCAATGTTTGGGTCGAGTGTATAGCCTTGGCCTGATTTATTTGTTGGTGGGCTGAGTGCGTCAAGTTTAGGCCCAAACAATTGGTAAAGTAGTCTCACTCTCTTGTAATCAAAACATGCTTTGTACATTATATAAAGCGCTTAAGACGATTTATCCCTGCACTCAAGATTATTGTGTTCGATTTTTTATTTCTCAATATTTTTTGTACACAAGAAGAAGAAGAAGGAGGAAAAGAAAAGGAAAAAAAAAACATAGCAAAAGCTTCGATTTTTCATTTCCCAATATTTCTTGTACGCAAGAAGATCAAAAAAAGAAATTTTTTTTTAAAAAAAGCTACGAAACTCACTAGCAAAAGCACTTCATTTTCCGGAGCTGCATGATAAAAGTAAGATATAGCTCCTGATGACGACGACTTGAACTTCACTATCCAAATAGAGATCATTTTCATATTAGCAAGACTTGTAGACTTTCATCAGTTTCATATAAAATATTTACTATAAATCCCGCTCACACAGTTTTTAAGGCGCGAACATGGGCAAGAATTCAATTTCCATTGATACTATATTAGGACTTGGAGGACAAAGGAAACATGTTGAGGTCACTTTCTCATATTGGCATGACTCCATTGGATTCCACATTATGCCAACCAAATCCTCAAATGTGAAGAGCAGCATGACACGAGCCTAGCTGGTACAATTTTGGCTGCACTACAATGGCAATTCAAATTTGGCTAATGTATACCCATATGAAAGCAACATTAATTAATTATATGAATACAATATTATACGTGGTACCATCTCAACTAATCACATTGTGTGTCATCTCTTTGATTGAATGATATTGTCCACACTTATTTTAGTCTCATAAAAGACATGATATACACAAAATGGCTAGTTCAGATAGTGACACTCTCGAATTCAATTGTTAGAACCAGAATTTGGCAAAGCGCCCATCCAAGCCGGTGGCAGCATTCCAGTTTGTTCATGAACTGTCTTGAACAATGGTGGCAACATCTTGTAAACTCCAGCAACCTCCTTCATGGCCCCATTGCTGCAGCCATCGCCGCCCTCTACACCCCCATTAGTCCAAATGCTGATCTTGGGTTGAAGTCCACGCACGGCTTCGGCATTAATTTTAGCAATTTCTTGAAACATGCCGCTGTTGATCATCATGAAGTCCCTCATGGCTGCATAGTTGCCTCCAACTGCGTCCAAAAGACTGCGTAGATATGCACCTTGGGCTTGTCCAAGGGCTATGAGACCCTCAGCCTCTTTTTTCTTTGCATAAAATTCTCCATCTGCAACTTGTTGACGAGCATAGAATTCTGCCTCTGCAATTGCCTTCTGTGCCTCAGCCTCTTTCTCCCTTTGGTAAAGAATTGCTTCGGCGGCCTTTTGCTTGTTGTATAAGTCCCAATTTGCCTCTTGTACCTTTGTTTATGAACAATAATCCATTAACCAAAAATAGTTTTTGATCACTTTTGATCGCACTCCTCTATACATGTGATTATGAATCACATTGATTATAATTTTCTTTTATCAATAAAGAAATGAGATTTGAACTCGAAATCTCTTCCAATATTAAGAAGAAAAGTACCAATTAAGAGCTAGCCGGTCACATTCACAAGTTGATATAAGCATTCAATATTTTCATTCCCTTATTATGTGAACATCATATATGATTAGTAAACATCATCAGAATATTTTACCAACTTAATTTGTATTATAAGTGTATTCAATATTCTTTTTTGGCAAAACAAGGTACATACCTTTGTTTCATACTCAACGCTGGCCTTACTCAAAAACTCAGCCTTAAGCTTCTCCGTCCTGGTCAAGGCATTCATCCTCTCCACCTGCGTCTGCAGCTCCGCATCCCTCAACGCCACCGCCTTCGCGGCCTCCACCTCCGCCACCTGCGCCTCCTTCGCCCACCCAGCCTTCTTCTTCGCCAGTTCAGCATTCGCCTCCGCGACCTCAGCCTCCCTCACATTCTCATACACCTTTACCTCCGCTTTCACCTTTATCTCCGCCATCTTTCCCTCCCCTTCCCTCTTCGTCGCATAGATCTTCGTCTCAGCGTCAATCTTCGCGGCATTCTGCAGTGTCAACCCCTCCCTCTCCTTGGACCCTATCTCCCCTTTCTTCCTCGCCTCCGCAACGTCAACTTTAGCCTGATTGGCCGCCTCCATCTGTGTCTTCTGCCCCAAGTAACTAAAATATTCATGTCCAGGAACATCCACCAACTGTTTGACATTTGCGTTATATATCAAAAGCCCGAACTGATTCAATTCCAACTGAACCTTCTCAAACACCTCTTGCTTAAACTCCTTTGTCCCCTTAAACACCTCCTCCATGGTCATTGAGGCAGCAAGGACACGTGTCTCTCCCTCGATGATGCCCTGGACGAGCTCTTTCACATGGCTGGAGAGCTTGTCGTGACGCGAAATGAGCTTCGCGTACTTGTGGAGGCTGTGGGTGTCGTCGATGCGGGGGCCAATGGTGAAGACGGCGGGGAGCATGAAGGGGAGCTTCTCGGAGCTCATGGCTTGGACTTCGAAAGTATAGTTGACGGGGGACATGTCGAAGATGATGTAGGACTGGCCCGGGAGGATCCATGCCTTCTTCGCAAGCTTTATGTCGTCGATCCCGACCCCAGTGATCACTAAATACTCCGATGGGCTTGCTACTCTATACATGGTGATGGCTGTTCTTTTTCACTTGGTTCTTCTTGCTACATTAAGGACTTCAAACTTTTAGGATACTTATTTATACATAAACAAGGAAGAGCCAATCCACAAGCAATGATTAATTATTGAAAAAAGAATGCTACTCTTATCTATGAGTTTTTATCAAAAATAGCCAAAATTTACCCCCTACTTTCATAAATGTCAGTTTTGTAAAAAACTTTCAAAAATAGCCAAAAGTCCACTTAAATAGACTCAAATGCCCTCAAAACTAAAACCACATAAATCTAAAATGCAAAACCCTACAAGATAAAAATTTAGAATTTAGTTGGCACATTTGCAGCACTAGTCGAACTCCCTGTACGGTAAGTGCCGTTTTTTTTTTTTTGGGTTTCCATTGCTTCTTTGTTCGGTCTACCATTTTTTTTAATAAACATATGCAGGCCCAAGCATAGTCGTGCTCATGGGATCTTAACAGTCCACAACATATATATATATATATATAGGTTTTGATCCTTAACTATCTCGTTATATGCTTATAATCATTTGGACCTGTTTATGAAGTGAGTCATACATACATGATATGATACTGCATAGTGTCTTCTTAAATATTGTAGTATCAGATCCGTATCTGTTCATCCTTTTACTGGACAACATGGTTCTTTTTCTTGTTTTTACTGGAATCCATCATGCTTCTTTAATGTTCATGATGGAAGAACTTTTATTTATTATAAAAAAAAAAAAACTTATATAGTGTTCTCTCAGAAACTTTGCACAACCAAGATGGTCTTGAGGAATTAGCTACTTGGACTTGAATATAAAAGTGTGTATTGTAAGTGATCAGTGCTCTACATGGAGATGGAGGAGGGGACTGCCTCTGGGCTGAGGACGTGAGTAATGGAATGGATAGTTAGAAGATGGAAGCGGGATCCACAAGTGCGATTTCCTTTTCCTAATGTTTCCCGAATTTGTCCAAAAAATATATATATAATCAAATAGTAGTAGTTTTAACTTATGTGGGTTTTAGTTTTGGGGGCATTTGAGTCTATTTAAGTGGGTTTTTGGTTATTTTTGAAAGTTTTTAACAAAACTAACATTTATGAAAGTATGGGGTAAATTTTGGCTATTTTTGATAAAAACTCCTTATCTATAGACTTCGAGACATATGAGGGGGCAGGGTATAAAAGATTACATATTTTATTACATTAGTTTACGTATTAATGAAGAATAACAAAATTTCATAATAATTGATACACTAGGTACACATCAACTGCCGTATTTATGTGATCAGCTAATATCTTTTTAGTGATTTCAAGTTTCCTTTGAATTGTTCATAATAAATCTTTTTTTGTTTAAATACAGTTGTTTGTAGTAGACTATCTGTTTGTCATTTGAGTGCATGTTATGTGAATCTCCTTGATATTGTCAATGAAAAATATAGATTGATTGTGAGGAAATTGCATGGGACTTGTTGCAGGCTTCCAGCTTTTCAAGGGGAATTTTAATCCTGTTTTTTAATGTACTGGAAATTGTCTAACAGCGGAAATTGCACGGTATTTGTTTTTCTCCCTTTTCTGTTATTGGGTCGAAACTGTCAACGACGAACGGTTCGTCGATTGCAATCGAAACTTGACGTCGGTGTACAGGAAGCCAGAAATGATCCAGTTGTCTAATATGAATCAATTAGCAAACCGGCATGGTCTGTTCACGTCGAGCCAACAATTGGGATTTGATAGTAGTAAGAATTCATGTATACGGCCGTGGAAAGCTGGCATATTTATATATGCCCAGTTGTTCTTCTTGTTTCCCAACTCCAACCAAGCAGGTATATTCTTTGGGAGAGGTTCCATATGGCCAACAGTTTGGTCCCTCAACTCATCTAGACATGTAAATTAGAACAGATATGAAGGACAAAAGTCTGCAGACATAAAACAGGACAGGCAATTTCGCTGAGTTTGATCTTAAGCTCTAGTATAACTTCCTCAGAAGACTAATGAAGGGGTCTCGATTATCTAAATTGCCGTATGGTGCAGGGATCAAATAGAAAAAGCTTAACAAGACTTTGACAACGGAAAACGCAGACGGAAATATGTACCAACTGTGATATTTTCCTGACCCTTGAAGTTCACGAAACCACTCCTATAGATACGACTAGGACTTGAAGGACACTAGGCACAATGGACATGACGTGGGAAACATGAGATTATGGAACTAATTTGTGTCCATTCTCGGTGTACTTACAGCAAAACTTCAAGCAATCACTCAAATCTGATCCATTGACAGGGACACGTTACCACATTTAAAAGTATATGCGGCTACAAAAACAAAATCTTGAAATTAGTATATTTTCAATAGTTTAAAAATGCATGACTATGATGACTCAAAGAGGATAGTTTTGTTTTTCTAGTCGGATACACTTTTAAATGTGGTAACGTGCCCCTGCATGTATGTCTTTTTTCTTGGTTGGTGCTACTCAGTCCAGACAAGTTGGGACTGTGATCTAGTGGCAAGTGTGTTTCAACTTTCTAGAACTCAAATATTTTAACTTGGTGCACATAAAACTGAAAGATGAATTAAAAATTAGGCAGGTTTTTCATTTTGTTATTTTTGTATTGAACTAAATCACACCGTTGCAAGTGAGATTTTATTGTTGTAGTTCAATTTCATTCAATAAGATTGGTTGGTTTTGAGGTCTGATCCCAAGCTAAGCTTTTGTCGGTAACCAGTCATCATCCACGTCAACAAAATTATCTGAATCCAATGTAATTAATGGGAGATAGATCTATTGGCATAGTCTGATAATCCGGTTATGTTCCGAATTCGTTAACCCATTTAGTTAACAAAACAAATTTGTATTTTCCCTAATCCAATCTGATTTAACATTTATTTTATTAGATGTTTACTTTTAAGCCCAATACTGTATACATTAAGCCCAATTAATAAGCCCACATCTCTCCCACTTTAAACTAATCCCTACCACATCAGACTAGAGGTGTCAAACGGGACAGGCCGGCCCAGTACAGCACGAGCCTAGCCCGTTTAAATGAGGCACGGCACGGCACAAGCACGAATATTAATGGGCCGTGTTCGGCACGGCACGAAAACTTGGGCCGGGCTGGGATTAAGAAATAGGTCCAATGGACTGGGCCGGGCTTGGCCCGAGCCCGCTTCAAGCACGGCCCATTTAGCTTTTTTTTTTTTCTTTCTCAAAAAGTCAAAATGCAATAATTTGACATCTAATGTCATTGTTTATATGTTTAAAAAAAAAAAATCATAAACATATATTTGATGTCTTTCATTTTAGGGAAATTACTTGGGTCCTTAGTTAATTAAACATATCAACTACAAATTAATTAAACAACATTGGACTTGATATCTAATCAATACATATGACATATATGTTTCTCCTATAATCAAAGCAAAACATTTCTTCACATATAAAATAATAAGTTGTTTAAAGATGAAAAGTTCAAGTGGACTTTGTGGAGTTGGACACTTTTTGCCCTCCGCCCCTTCATATTGTTTGAATGTTTAATTGATTAATGTTTTCAAATAGTTCATAATTTCTCGCCTCAAATTATATTTTTAATGTTTATAATTTGAATTATCTAGTGGAAAAAAATAATAATAAAGTGAAAAAAATTCAAATTAAATGGGTTGGTTTTTGGGCCCAAGTATGGCACGAGTCCAGCCCGGCCCATTTGAATATGGACCTGGGCTTTGGGCCGGGCCAAGATCAATGATTTTATTAAATGGGCCGGCACGGCACGACCCGATAAATTAAATGGGTAGGCCCGGCACAGCACGAAAATGTTAAAAGTACGAGTTTAAATGGGACAGGCTGGCCCAGCACAGCCCATTTGACACCTCTACATCAGACCCAAACACAAAAGAAGAAGAAAAAAACTGCCCCTCCTCGCTCATTTCAGCTGCCCTATCAAAATTCCCACCCCACCTAACCGAACGAACAATCCAACCCAACCCGTAATATATCAATGTTAGAGTGTACTCTCGAACGCTTGTTTTTTTGTTTCTTTTTTCCAGAGATAGATCAGACATCCAATTATCCAACATATCGGATGTGGATTTGCTTGTGAAGGATCAGAGATAAGCAGCTCCACTCCATCTCCGACCCATTCACAGCTCTACTTACACTAAGCCTATTGGAAACATTTTGAGGTCACTTTCTCTTATTGACATGACCACATTCGACAACAAACACCCATATACCATATACCTTCAAGACTACTAAACGATCTAAAACTATATCCACAACATAAACCACTTAGACATTCTGAAATAGTAGGAATGTAAGCATCAGCATGGCAACATTGTGAATAGAAATGACATTATGGATATCAAACTCCAAGATAATGGTTCAACAGAAGAAAAACCTTAAAATTCACCGTACATGGATTCAATATTTAAGGATCAAAATAAAATGGCAAAAAACAGTTCATCTGTCAACAGTAGCTCAATCTAAATGTACTTCTTGCACAAACGTAACACTACCAATACTGCCCAAAACATGAAGCTCATATTCCAGTGAATGCCTTCTTTCCAGCTCCAGAAGAACCAGCCGGAGTCACCTTCAACACGTTAAACCTCACTGTCTTTGACAATGGCCTGCAAAATTTAACAACCATAAGTACAGATTAAAGAAAAGAACACCCTTTGACTAATACATAAGCAAAGAACGAAATATACGAAAAACCAATCAGCAACAGTTGCAACAGATTTAACAAGCAACATGTTTAGGATCTAACCTGCATTGGCCAATGATGACATAATCTCCCTCCTTCACACGGAAGCATGGTGACACATGAGCAGGAATGTTGGAATGCCTCTTCTCATATCTACAAATAAGTGAGATCAATTTTATCAATTTTCCTGTTTCTAAGAAAAAGCATAACTTGACCTTTTCATAGTAATATGACCTCACCTTTGGTATTTCTTAATATAATGAAGATAATTACGTCGAACAATTATAGTCCTCGACATCTTGGCACTGTGGCAAGTACCGGAGAGAATGCGACCCCTGATGGAGACATTGCCGGTGAAAGGGCATTTCTTATCAATATAAGTTCCTACAGTTACAGGCAAGCAACCCTTTTAGCCATAAGATGAACACCAAAGTTGATATCCCAAGTCATTTGACCATAAGGTTTACAGAACAACTTCAAACAAGACTGCCTCCCACTCCACTCAAATCACAGAACACTCAAACTGTACACACGAAATGCTAACAAGCAACATTCAATCAATGAATAATAAGTAACAGTCCAGAGCACTTCATGGTATATCTAATTAAGCATAGACATGAACCAAACTTAGCAGATGCTACCTATTAAATTGAGCGACATTGACATTGACTACATTATTCCAAAATAAAACATGATGTCAATTCCAGTTTAGAGGCATTATCCACCCTCTTGATTTCTGAAATTTAAGCTCATTGTAGAGAAACATAAGTTTAAACCAATTATAAGAGTTCGGTCTAACAATCGTATCCCACTGCTAACATCTAGCTAACATAGCCCAATGCTTCACTATTCAAAGAGACTAATAAAAAACAGGAAATTGGACCATATCCACAACAATTTGAAACAGACAAACCCAAAAATGAATAGCAACCATGAGAAAAGTAAACTGTAAAACAAATAAGGGATTAAATTAGACCTTCAATAGCGTCTCTGGGTGTCTTGAACCCCAATCCAACACTCTTCCAGAAGCGATTGCCTCCCTTTCCTGGCCTCTTTCCTTTCCCTGTCTTCTTTGAGCTGCAAAATTTTACATCACATCAATATGTTAACCACCACCGCATCCATTTCATTCTCTCAAAGATTTAACAGTTATTTTATTTCTATAAAAAAAATCACTAGATTTCAGCTGAAGCAGATAAACAAGAACACGCACTATATCGGATCTCAATTTCTAAAATGACTAAAAAGAAAAGATTTTGAAACCACTGGCTTACCTCAGGAAAACCTTGGGTTGCTTCAAGAAAGCCTTCTCGGTCTGAAGCACACACACGCATAAAACGATGAATTAGTAACAGCGAAGTGAATTGAATTAGAGCCTATTTCTGACAGAGGGAAGCTTAGAGAGAGAAGTAGAGGGATCTACCTGTTCCGCCATTTTCAAGCTGCTTTGTGGAGACTGGTTGAAGCCGACGCCGAAGGGAGACTGATGAGCAAAAACTCTAATCTATGCGGAACCGAAAAGGGCGATGCTTGAGGCGAATATATGTGGAACCCTAATCGCTGCAATGACTAAAATGGCCTTGGATCAGAAATAAGAAAAAGTTGAATTGGGCCTTTTTTCTTCGTCCTTTTTAATGAAAATTTCGGCCTTTTGGGCTCGCAATTTTTTATTTTGGGTTAGAGAAGAAAGAGACGAGGGACAACATAATCAAGTGAAAATTTTGGGTCAAAATTAAGTTAAACCCAAACACCTTAATGTTTGACCGGTTGGACTCATGTAAAAGGACACTCATGGCCCAAAATGAAATTAACAGGATGACTCAACTTTACTAAGCCCAGGATCATTTTAAGGCCCGGACTTGGAAGGCGGGAAGAACAGAAAGCCGACAAAACAGGCTGATATTGTGGTCCTACGTGGATTACAGCCCACGAGAAGGAAAAAGAAAAAGAAACTCAAGAAAATGGAAATTCCTTGGGGAGCGAGCCGTTAGAGCTTGACGCGGTTTTTGGGACCCAACCCCTTTTGCCTTTTTGAATTTCTTGACCTCCGCTGCTCCGCAGCAGACCACTTTTCGTGATTTTAAATTCGATGTACATTGACGAATTTACGCTTCTCATTCGGTGGATCTAATTCCATGATTTTTGTCACGATACATTTTAAGTGTATATTTACGGTTATGCAAAAAAGAAAATTTTGTTTGTTTTACAAATTTAATCTAAAGAATTGATAAGCAAATAAAAATAATAATTTATACAAACAACATACTACTTTTATATAATCTAAACTATATGAAGAGAGATTCGAATTCAGAACATAGTGAAAAGTATGTGCTTGTGAATGACGTGATTCTTTCATGATTTTTTATACACCTAGAAACTTTTCATGAGTAAAATTTAGCGTTCTTCGAGAAAAATGTAGTTATACCACTTTTTTTTTTTGTCTGAATCATGAGGTGGTCCTAGATGGGCCCCAATTATGGGTGGCACCTTTAAGCCTTAACCACAACCCAGACTAATCCCTGCTCACACCGGGTCAGCCCGTAAGGGGTAAAGTGCTGGCCAAAGTGGTGACTCCATACGAGAACAGGGATCGAACCCCTAACCTCTCTTAAGGAATGAGAGTGCCGAACTACTCACACCAACCACCTTGGTTATAGGTATACCATTTTCATTATGTTTTAAAATAATAAATTATGTTGGTTTTTTTCTTAATAATCATATATATAAGAGAAATATAACTAAATCTTATTTATCATAAGAATATTTGATGTCCTTTTGACAAAAAAAAAACTAAGAAAAAGAATATTTGATGTCCTTATGAAATAATAAATGGTGAGGGTATCTTTGTCAAAATATTTCGCGGCACAAAACCGAAAGCAACAAGCCACACTGGTATTATTAATTGGGGGCTGAAAGCATCCAACGTTTCTCTCCCCCCATTCCCATTCCAGGACCGTTACTATTCCCTCCCTCCCTCCCTCCCTCCCTCCCTCTCCATTCTCCCCATTCTCTCTCTCTCTCTTATACTTCTCATGATGTTATGTTATTGTTCTCTGCCCTCCTCTCTTCTTCTGGTGATTTTCCTCTTCCTTTCTTCTCCAACTTTCATTTTCTTCTCTCATGGGGATTCTCACTTTGTACCCGTCCAAACACCACCCGTTTCAGGTACTTTCACTTTGCCACGCATTTCCTCAGTTGGGTTCTTTGTTTCTTTGATGCTGCGCCTATTTTTGTTCTTCATTCTTGGACATTCCCCACTGTCCTCTGCTATCAAGCTCCTTCATTTGTAATTTTTGCTTTGAATGGAGTGTTCCTTTTTAGTGGAAAATTATAACAATACTTACCCTTTATAATCTTTTTGGCTATTTTCCTTTTATTCTAAGCAACAAATCAAAGTACAAATGTCTTTCCTTTCCATTTTCCATATTTGTACTGATTTTTTTATTTTATTTTTTTTGCAGGGTGGGATTTTGGGGAGAAATATGAAGTGGGGTTTCAATGGGGGAGTGGGAGGTCCCTTGTGGAAGGGCCCTTCGGTGCACCAGTTGAGAGCTCATCGATTGTGTTAGCTGCACAGAGAACACAAAGGAAAGATCCTCTTAATGGGTTCAAGAGGTACACAGGAGGCTGGAATATTAGTGACCATCATTACTGGGCCGTAAGTTCATCACTCTTTTTGAAGAACTTTGCTTTTTGCTTTTTCTTCTTCTAAATATATGAAAAAAACTGAATTTTAATGTTGCCGTCTTTTGTTGTACTAATTGTCTTTTATTAAAAGTGCTTTTGAAATCAGGGAGAAAGTTACTTCCTTGTTGCTTTGTAGTTAAAACAAGATACAGAAATTTACTTCTGCGAAATTGTTAGAATTTGGCGCTATTTTCAGCACTTAGTGACTTCATGTTGACTAAGAGTGCCATTTTCGTAGCATCCAAACACCTACTCTCAAATATATTAATATCATAAACTGATTTTCTGATATCCTAACTTTTTAATTCTTCAAGTGTTTCTCTGGCATGTATGTTATTTATTATCACTTAATAACATTTCATTTGTGTTTAGTCTAAAATCTTGAATTTCTTTTCATATACTCTTTTTTTTTTTGGTCCAATTTTTTGTTCGAATGCAGTCTGTGGGTTTTACTGCAGCTCCCCTCTTTGCCATTGCTGCAATCTGGTTCCTGGGTTTTGGCTTGTGCTTGCTGATCATCTGTGTCTGCTACTTTTGCTGTAAAAGGCAGACTTATGGCTATTCTCGGACGGCATATGCTCTTTCTCTCATATTCCTCATACTCTTCACCATTGCGGCAATGTACGTCTCTCTCTCTCTCATATAAAATATTTATTGCTTAGTGTTTAGCTACAGTTGTTTAAAAACTGATGTGCTATTTTTTGGTTACTGGTTACAGGATTGGATGTGTTGTGTTATACACTGGCCAAAAGAGGTTTCACAGTAGTACAACAAATACATTGGAGTATGTTGTACATCAGGCAGATATTACGGTTGAACAACTAAAGAATGCATCAGATTATCTTGCTGCAGCCAAGCAGCTTGGAGTGGACCAAGTATTTTTACCTTCTAACATTCAAACTGACATCGATGAGATTGGAGGAAAGCTTAATTCTTCTGCTAGTACCCTTGCTGAGCGAACAGAGGAGAACGCAGATGACATGCGCGATCTCTTAGATTCCGTGTAAGATAAAATTCAAAGGCCTCTTTTTCCATTTATTTTTCTCCTGGTTCTTTGAGATTTAATCTGATCATAAATTGGATTATCTCAATGTACATGCAGGAGACTGGCGCTTATCATAATTGCTGCCATCATGCTTCTCTTGACATTCTTGGGATTCTGTGAGTTGCTTTGATATCTTTATTAAGATACTATATTCTGGTTTTCCAAACATCTTAGATTGTGGTACTTATTCATTCCTCTATTATGACATTTTGTTCCAGTATTTTCAATCTTCGGCATGCAGTCGCTTGTGTACATGTGAGTGAGAATTAGTTCCAATACCTCATCTTCCTCTTCTATCATTTCCTAGTTTATTTTTGGTTGAGTGTCCTTGCATTAAATGTATGCTTCTGTTTTTTCCCTCACTGAACATTTATAATTTAATTGTTGCAGCCTGGTGATCACAGGATGGATACTTGTGGCTGGAACATTCATTTTGTGTGGCACATTCCTACTTCTTCATAAGTAAGCCTTATGATTTAGTGATAATGCTTTTCTGCTTCAATATATCTGCATGGCTTACAACTAGAACGCTAACTTTTTCTTCCCTTTGAAATACTAGTGTGGCTGCTGATACTTGTGTTGCAATGAATGAATGGGTTCAAAACCCCACTGCTCATACAGCATTAGATGATATACTGCCCTGCGTTGACAGTGCAACTACCCAAGAAACCTTGTTGCGAAGCAAGGAAGTAACTGCTCAACTAGTCAACTTGATCAACGAGGTCATCACCAATGTCTCGAACATAAATTTCGCAGCCAACTTTGTGCCAATGTACTTCAATCAATCTGGTCCATTGGTGCCAATCCTCTGCAACCCATTTTTTCCTAACATGGCCGATCGAACTTGCACTGCTGGCGAAGTGAACTTGAACAATGCAACAGAGGTAAAGCCATCTAAACTCTGCAACATTAGTACATAAATACTTGATGCATCAAATTTGGTCTATAAATGTAATGCAAGTAGAGTTTACATTCATAGACTAATTTTGCACCACTTGCATTACATTTACAGACCAATTTTGCTAAGACTTCAGAAACCTCAATACTGAACTCAAATTTTTGCAGGTATGGGGGAACTATGTCTGCCAGGTTTCGCCAAATGGGATTTGCACCACAACGGGGCGGCTAACCCCTACCTTCTACAGCCAGATGAGTACTGGAGTAAGCCTGAGTAATGCCTTGTATAATTATGCCCCTGTACTGGTTGAACTACAGGACTGCACATTTGTTAGGGAAACTTTTAGTGACATTTATAGGGATCATTGTCCCGGTCTAAGTCGATACAGTAGATGGGTCTACATTGGGTTGGTCATGGTCTCTACTTCAGTTATGCTCTCACTCCTACTGTGGGTGATATATGGGAGAGAACGACGCCACCGCGTTTATACGAAAGAGTTGATGGCTGAATCAGCTCAAGGTACTGAAGGAGAGAAGGAATCTTGATGGAAGTTTTTGCAGCATTCCACTGCTCAAAATTATAACATGGCATTTGGTTTCAATTTGGTTTCAGATTTGTACATACTGAATGCTAGGTTTGTACTTCTGCTTCTTGGTATGCGATTGCATTCTTTTGCCAATTTGCCATTAAGAAGGCCTAACTCTTTAGGACCCAATTGCCAGCCAGAATTTATGAACAAAATGTTTTGGTGCTCATATGGATAATAAAATCTAGCGGGCTTCTATATATGCACCCGACAAAATGATCAGTGCACTCAGTACCCAAAAAGATTGAAAATTGATCGAGTGGTGTTACCACAACGGGGTTTCTTTCTTCCCTACATCTTATTTCTTAATTCTCGGTGTTTTGAATTTACTAATTAAATTTTTATCTTGATTTAGAAGCCATCAAAATCAAGTGCAAACCTACAATTATGAACCAAATGTTGTGGTCCTCATGGATAAAATCTAGTGATAAAATTCCATTTGTCTCCAGATTTGGGGAAGAAAAAAAGAAAGAGTGAAAACTTCTATGTTAATCATGGCTTCAATGACAAGAAGCAAAAATAACAAAATTCAATGATGCATGTGGGTGCTTTAGAAAGTTGATGCATGCCCCAGCTGTCTTCTCCAATTGGTCACCCATTCTGCAGCCATACATGTGCTCAGTTGAAATTTTTTTCAACAAATTCCCCATTATTGTAGCTCCAACATGTGGAGGATTGATTGGCCCCAACTATGTCTTTCATTACACTATTTTTATGTTTTTATTTTAAAAACAGACAGCATCCTAATCAAGATTAGAGAATTTAAAGTATCTTTGTAAAATCAGCTTAACCACTTTCAGATGCAACCTTCATTCTCAAGGTTAAGAGGGTAGGGGGGGTAGGTACTGGTGAGTTGACCTAATCAGCAATTGGAAATTATAATATAACTTCAATAATTAAGTTGGTTTTTATTTGGGACCAATTATTAATAAAACAGAATTATTGTTTCAAATTGTATCTTATGCTTAAAGGTGAATTTTTCAGTATAATGATTTGGCATGATTTGTTTCTATAGCACATTGTACAAGTCATAATGCTTGCAAACATTGCACTCCTCTGTGACATAATGCAAATAAAATCTTATGTCAACAAGAACATATACAATGTAGTAGTAAACAACAACTCTTCAAATATACTTATTAAAAAAACAAAACAATTATTCAAAAATAATGCAATACAGCCCTATTGTTCTATCAACAATGCCAACTTTTGGTTACTCATTGAACAAAGGCCCCATTAATATATAATAACTTTTACAATAAAACGAGAAGTTAAATTTTTATGAATTTCACTTGCAGGTCTCTCAAGTTAGAACCCTCATTGCACCTTGTTTGTGAACTTTGGTTTTGTAGTCTTCCTTTCTCGGTTGTGAACTCTTTTTACTTGGACCTCTTTGGACATGCGTGCCTTCATAGGTCTAAGTTCTGTTAGTCTTTTCTTTTCCGCATAATTTTAAATTATTTAAAGAAGCTGTTATTTACATTTTTATTTTAATCTTTGTTTTTATGAAATTTTAACTTTATACTGTTGAATGGCTTGGATAATTGCTTTGGTTGCAAAGTAGTTGGCTTTCTTTATCTTTGGATGTCACTGCTTTGGTTGCAATCATTTCCCTGTCCTTAAAACTAGGAACATTAAGGATGGGCAACCCCCCTTATTTAACTCATTATCATCACTTATGTCTCATAAAAACACAAAATTGACACCATGATCTCCAATTCATCCACTCTGGTGTTTGAATTGAGAGCTCTCAATAATACAGCTTGGTTAAGGCAAAAGGAACATTTGCACAGTTTCTTTTTTTGGAGTAAGTCCATCTTTTCAAAGAAGACATGCACAGTTTCTTAATTTGGCTGCCACTGGGCAGTAGTATGCCTCCTTTACAAGCCTTGTAACCCCCAATTTGGCCATCCAAATCACCTTAAGGATCTTTAATTTTTCTTCCAAAACAAATCACCTTAGAACCTTCCCAACCACCAACCAATTTTATATTGAGTATCTATTAATTCTCTTACATTATAAGAAAGACAACCCATGTTGCTGTTATGGTGATATAATGCAACATCTTATTCTATGCCACCAAAATATACAAAGCTGATGAAGTTGGCAAATGGTAGAAAGTTTTCTTTGCTTCCATCAATTCATTACTTGTAAGTTGTAGCATCATTAATAATTCAAGAGCCATCTGACCCTAGAGTGTGCCAAAGGGCAAAGTGGCAACCAAGTCATACCCATTGACATGCATCATCTATGCAAATATATATATTTTTAAGGCAAGAAAGAGAGATTATTCCCATTTCTGAACTTGAAGGAAAGAAATTAGCTTCAGGGAATTGTTCAATCAATATGGTATATATATGCCCTGACTTTTGTATTGGACATGAACAAAGAAGCCTATGAAAACCATTGATGAAGTAACAGTTACAGAACAAGTGCTTGCTGCCTAAAGTTTAGGGCATGCTTAAAAGTTAAAGGTAATACTTAAAAAAATAAAATAAAACAAAAGGCTTGCTTTCTTTTCTTCAACAACTTACAGCTTAGCCTATGTTTCCTATGCAACAATAAACAATAAAACCTTGCTCTACTTAATTAGTTTGGGTCACTTCCATCACCACAGTTGTCATTTTTTAAAATAATATATTGTCTCCTTCACATCTCTTTCTTTGGCCATTTCAACCTATATTATTAGAGGAATGCTATTCACAATCGCTCAAAAGCGATTGTCAAAGGACTTGCTATACACGTGTACACGTTCTCATGCCTTCCAAAAAACAAATGATTTTTTCTCTTTCTTCTCTCGGTTTCCTCCCTCTCTCTCTCCCTTTCTTTTTTTAATTAGCTTTTCTCTCTCTCTCCCTCTTTTTTCTCTCCGCCTGTCTCCATCTCTTTTTCCATCGCTCTCCCTCTTCTTCTCTCTGTTGCCTCCCTCCTCCTGCTTCTTCTATTCTCTCTCTCCCTCTCTTCTTCTCTCCGCCTGTCTCCATCTCCCTTATCTTTTTTTTTCCATCGCTCTCCCTCTCTTCTCTCCTCCTCCTGCTTCTTCTACTTCTTATTTTCTTTTTCCCCTCCGTCTTCTTCTCTGTGTCTGTCTCCATCGATGGGTTGTAAAAACCCAAACTTTTTGTAACACAAAAACAAAAACCCCAAGCTTTAAAAACCCAAACTTCTTCCTCTCTGTGTCTGTCTTCCCCCAAATCACAGTTCTCTCCCTCATGTTTCTTAACTTTCTTCTCCTTTTTTGTGTTCATTTGATGGGTAATGATTAAATCAGCAGGAGAGAAACGCAGCAATTGTGGGAATCAGAAACACAAAAACTCAAGGAGAGAAACACAAATTTGCAGCGTCATAGAGAAAAGGAGAGAAACACATAAATTTTTTTGGAGAAACGAAGGGAAAAAACAAGACTAATAGGACGAAGGGGAGAGAAAAGGAAGACAATAACTCGTGAAGAAAATAAATAACTAGCCTAGATTGATTTGTGTTTAGTTGTTGTCTGGGCTTAGCCCCAGTTTGTTAAGAAGTAGAAGACGCAGGAGGAGGGAGGCAACAGAGAGAAGAAGAGGAAGAGAGATGGAAAAAGAGATGGAGACAGGCGGAGAGAAAAAAGAGGGAGAGAGAGAGAAAAAAACTAATTAAAAACAGAAAGGGAGAGAGAGAGGGAGGCAACCGAGAGAAGAAAGAGAAAAAATCTTTTTTTTTTTGGAAGGCATGAGAACGTGTACACGTGTATAGCAAGTCCTTTGACAATCGCTTTTAAGCGATTGTGAATAGCATTCCTCATATTATTATGATAACAGTAGCAGTTTGCTCAACTTTGTTTTTATAATAAACTCATAATAATCTTTTCCTTCAAGTGCACTAAGTGACAACAAAGACCTAGTTAAAGATGTGTACCAAGTTAATTGGTTTTAAAATATCTTTTTTTTCCTCTTCACTCAATCCGTATTTGACAAACGTTAAGTGACTTATTGTGTATATAGGACAGTTGAATCTATTCCTTTTGAAACCCCTCAATGATTAGCTAACCCTTTGTGAGATTTCAAATGGATCATATGCAAAAAGTAGATCTAATAGATTTGATCACTCAAAGTTAAATATATCTTCTTTTTAATCTAAGCGATATTTTACTTTAATTTAAGAGTGTCTATTCTTAGTACTAATAATATAAATAAACCGTACACCATTTAATTTCTATAAACACACACAAAAAAAACCCCCAAAAAATGACAGCTGGCCTATTGAATTTAATTTTAATTATTAAATTACTTTGATGCTCTATTGAGTGTTTTGGGCTTTTTTTTTATGAGGTTTTGGGGTTGGGTTTGTTTTAAGAAATCAATGGTAGTTTTGTAATTCAAAAGAAGTTAAAAACTTGTTTGTTATGTTGTAAATGGGCTTTGGGTGTGTTTTTAAAGTTCATTTCATATAGGGTTTTTTTTATAATTTGGGCTCCTATATTTGGTATAATAGTGAATCTCCCTTAATTTAATCTAAACTATGCATATGAAATTCGAACTTGAGTTCAGAGTAAGGAGCACATCCGTTATAACTAACTTAACTAAGTTCATGTGTGCATCTTCTTTTTAACCTGATTGTTCATTCATACCCAGACAGATATTAATTAAACAGTTAATACTACTGCCACACAAAAAAAAAAAAAAATTAAAAATGTTGAGCAGTGCATCTTTTTCATTTTTAAGCAAATTATTAAGCTTTGACTTTGGCCTTTGAATGTTGAAGCCACATATAATGGCAAAACTTGCAAGTGGGCTAAAGGATATTCACAAATGTTGTTATTAAGCTTTAGCTGCCAAACGCTAATTAGGACCCCACAAGGCTAGGTTGTATGTGGGTTAGGAATTGAAATTTTTTTAAAAAAACACAAGGAGCTTTCCCTCCATCACTATGAGCTATAAGTGCTGCATAAATTATTGGGAACTGACCTCACAATCATCATCACCACCTAACCTTATCACCTTAGAGAGGTACCTTTTCCTTCAAAGAATTTAGGTTCAACTCCTAAACCCTATTCTATGTAATTGTATTTGACTAACAGTTTTGATTAACAATCTAACGATATAATGATAACATGTAAAATTATTTGACAGGAAAAAAACAATTATTGTTTTAAATCAAAGACATACTCCCTGTTTTTTATACCGCGTCTCAATGTCACTTGAGTAGAGCACATAGGTGGTGGAGCATAACATCCTCAATACATGTTGCCAGTTGTAAAGTGAGTCATCATCCAATTTTCAAGTAGGTGAAGAGTTATTGGAAATAATAAGGGATAGCTTAACCTTCTTCCAAAATTCCAATGTCATATCATTAGCATTAGTGATGATTTGATTAAATAATGAATGTCTAATATAACTTATGTTGTAGAAATAGAAAAGAGAGATAACCACCTTTAGCCTTAAGACCTTTCTCGAAGATTAAATGTGTGTTTTTTTTTTTTTTTTTGTCAAAAAGTATAAAATGGGAGAGGAATTTACTCACGCACACTGGTGTCTAGGAGTTTCAGAATATGCGAACACTAGTGTTAGGCCAAACATACTTTTCCACTATAGTACGGTGAAATGTGTGCAAATTAAGTTACTCCAAAATAAATCAAATAAATTAGACCGTCAATGAAATCGCTGCTCTCTCTAGTTTAATGTTTTGCCGGCTAAATAGGAAACCTCTCCAATCATAAGACGTATTTGACCAATATAATTTGAATCGGTCTATGAAAGCAGCCATTTAAACATCCAACGGTCAATAGGCGATCACATAGGGAATTGGAAATGGAGCCATATATAGACTTTTCTTGGTATCCGTACAAGAACCGTTACTTATTTTTATAGCATACACATTATAAAATTGAAAAAAACTTAATAATACTTAGTCAAGAAAGAGCCATGACATGGGGTATGACTTGGGCCAGCTCGCCATACCAAATCAAAGTTTGGTCCAATCTGATTCAAGTGAGAATACGCTAGTTCTTGTGGTCCGATTTGATCATAGGGTGCGACTTGGATTCTCGTTTTCACACTCAATAACTATTAGTAGAAGTGTCATTGTTGGGTTAACAATAATAAATAGAGAATACATGTTTGTTGCGTACTTAAGAAGTATTGTTAAAGTATATGACATGTTTCGAAATATTATTGGACTACATGAAATTGTAAGGACGGGAGGATTCAAATTGGTCAAAAATTGTTCGAGCAACTTAATTATGACTTGGATCATGGGGTTTAGTCACACTCAACAAGTTTGGCCCTATTTTGGGGTTACCGAAGACTAAACTTGTTATAATCACTATTTTTTCATCTCCAAAATAATGGTTCGTTATGGTTCAGTGTTGTGAAATTTGTTGAAATTCGATGAGACTTGACGACATCTGGAGAGATCAAATTAAATCCCGTGACGTGAAAGGTTGATTATAACTGTGTAACTGTGACAGTTGATAAAAGTGAGGAGATATGACAAGGATAGATAGGAGAATTGACTACAATATAGAGCAATATAGGAAACCAAGATTAGGGTTTCAAAATTTAAGATCTAAGATCTAGGAATCCAATAAAATACTAATGCATGGAAAACTGCCAATTTCAAATTTGTAAACAAACAACTTAACCAACTCAACAGTATTGATTCAGCTAATCGGTTCGATCTAGCCAATTTGGTTGTACAAATGTCATACACCTATCTTCACCTCACCTCACCATTTGAGCTTAGTTTATTAAAATTTAACTCAAATGGGTACCTCTTTTTATTTTTTTATATTTTATTTAAATTTATTTATAAATAAATACAAGTAATAGTTTAAACTACAAAATGGAAGAGGTTTCTCACACACACTACTGTATCATGAGGGTTCGAACATGAGACTACTGATTTGTAAGTTAGGACAATTTTCCATTGGATTATACCCGTTAACATATGTACCACATTTTTGTAGTCCTATGATATCAACATTGTTGTTTGTTTAACTGAAGCCATTTCTTGATCCAACCATACATGTATGATTATTTATTTTTCTTATAAAATTTGTGTCTTGATTCTTTGAGTGAATCTGAAGATTGCAATTTCTCTAAACAAAGATAAGAGCCAAAAGAAATATGGCAAAGAAAATAAGAAACAAACGAATATGAGCATTTTTACTCACCACCACGTTAATAAAATGAGAGTATTTTTACTCACAATATTAATTAATTAAAGGTGTAATAAAAACAATTGAAAAAGGGCCGGCAGCCCAGTACACACCTCGATTCCCTCCCCCGCAATCTCTCCCTGACTCTGTCTCTCCCTCTCTCACTCTTCCCTGATTCTGTCTCTCCCTCTTCGTCCCAAAAAACAAAATCTCTCATTGCAATATTTAAACGCTTGCATACACTTAGTCCATGGAAATACGAATAAAGACCAGAATTGAAGTTGAAATACATTGATTCAAATGTGCAAGTATAACCAAACCTTCACAGCTTAAGCATTGGAAAAAACATAATAAATTGAGTGCAAATTTATCCTAATGAAAACCACTCTCCTGAAGTCAATGCATATAAATCATGAACAAGAGGACAAATTATCCCTGCCCTGCTCAAACCATGGATAAGTAAAGCTTAATTTGAAATTATAAAAACCATCCTCAATAAGATCAACTTCATGCAGGACCCCGTCATCAAAATTTAACGTGAGGGAGAGAGAAGGAGAGACAGAGTGCGGGGAGAGGAGAAAGAAGAGAGAGAAGAGGCGGGGGTGGGGAGGAAAGAAATAAAAGAAAGAGAAAAAGAAAAGGAAGGGGAGTAAAGGGGAGAGCATACACTTTTGGTTAATGTGATGATTAAAAATGTTACCAAAAAAGGGGTTGAAAGTGGCACAACTATTTTGGGAAAACAGAGCCACTCACCTAACAAAATGAAATTGAAATTCAACCTAAAAAAACCAACTCCATAATTAGCACATTCTAGTCACTTTTTATTTTATTTTATTTTTTATATTCCATTCCAAAGTTTGAAAAAGAAAAAGAAACTTCCTTGAGAAAACTACCAGTCTTCTTATTAAAATAAAGTAAAATATACAGATTCTCATAAATAGAAAAATAATAATCCTAAGGACCTAGGCGCATAAAACCCAAAAGTCCGGGTCAGTTGAGGCATTACACGAAGAACAAGCCAATGGCAAGCCGTAATTAAGAGAACATAATTGGGTTTCTCGTACTTTCAGTTCTAGCGTTTCCCAAAGAATTTATACGTGGCAGGCTCTGCACTGGCCCCAGTAAAAGCTGTTGGACAAGCGGCTCCAACTTTCGTCCTCTTCCCGCAGTCCCTATCACTCCAGCCGTTGGATAAGATTCCCAACGCCTGGAAAAACCACCAAACGTAGTAAACCGAAAACCCCAAACCACCCCTAATCTTCAACCGAATTACCATCCACCGGCACGCAACTAATCTATAAAAGCGGCCCTTGAGACTCGTTAGGTTTGCCAAACCAAACGCCCTAAGGGGCCCTTAGGGGAAAAAAACAATCTCTCTCTCTCTCTCTCTCTCCTCTCTCCTCTCTCTTCCTAGATCTCTTGCTTTCTCTCTCTAAACACTCTCCAATGGCTACCGCATCATCTTCATCATCGAGAACGAGAACCAGGTCAAGCGGACCAGTTCTCCGCTCGCTCTCACCTTCTGGAAGGTTTTACACAGCCTCAAATGCCTCCATCTCATCTTCCGCTTCGGGCTTTGCTTCGTCCACAAGCTCTAGCTTCTCATCTCCGGCCTCCGCCTTCTTCAGCCACCACAAGGACCACCACTACTACAATCAGCAGATCAACCACCACCATCACCACCGATCTGCTTCCCCGACACGTGTCAACCTGTACACCTCCTCCGCCCCATCTCCATCCGTCCGCTTCTCCATCGACCACCGTTCGATCTCTCCGAACCACTCGAATCGATCCATCACCGTTTCGAAGAAAAACGGCCCGATCTCGATGCCTAAGAAGACCTGTATGTGCTCGCCGACGTCGCATCCGGGGTCGTTTCGCTGCAGTCTTCACAAGAACATCGGCGGAGGTCACAACGCGGCCCCGTATCCGACGAACAGGCTCAACATGCGCAGATCTGCTATGACGAACTCGCTGGTTCGAATCGGTGGAGTCGAAGGTGAGTGGGTGAAGCGAGCCCTGACCGCTCTGATCCGTCCCTGCGCCCACCAGCAGAGGCGAAGAGCCGGCTTCCAGCCGAGGCCGAGCCGGCTCTCGGCCATGTCCACCGCCGACAACAAGTGACTGAGTTACCATCGGCAACGATCTCTCTGATTTTGTTTTACAGAGTAACAGAAAGACACAGGTCAGGTTGGTTAATTTCCGGTCATTTCTTCATTTTTTCCGATCTTTGAACCCGGTGAGTCAACTCGGAGCCACACAGCCCTGCCGCTATCGATCCGAGCAGATCCGACGGTTTTAGCTGAGGTCAACTCAACTCAACTCGGGCGAGTCACGAAGCGGAGGTCCCGAGTCGATTCGGCGAGTTTTGCGCTCTGGGATACGGAGCGTCCCGCCGAAACACTATGAAAGAGAAACTCTCATATTGTACAGTTGAATGATATGATTTGCTATGGAAAATTGGAAGGACAGTTTTCGGACATTTAATCTTTTCCCTAAACAAATCTCCCAACTAAAACTGGATTAAGGAAAATTAACAGAGTAATAATTTGCATTCAGAAGTTGCAAAGACTTGGTTCAGTTCGGTTTTTACACAGCCGCTCAATCCATTTGTGTTTGCAGCATTTGGGGTTATCCGTTATGTTTGCCGTTTCAGTCACCGTCCGTTCCGTTCAGTTCCGTGTTATGGGTTCCGTTGGCCGTCATCATCATCGTTAGCGTGTTCCGTTACGTGTGTTCCGTTCAGTTTGCCGTATTGCTTTACAAGGTTGCGTTACTCTTTTTGCAAGGTATATTCTTTCATTCTCCATTAATTATTATTGTTTGTTAATACCATTTGTGTTGTGTTTATTATTTGTTATATTGTAGACTTGGTAATTTTTGTTGCTTGGGTTTGAAAATTTTGAACTCTTTGTTTTTGTTTTTGGCGGTTTTGATGCAGGTGTGAAGTTATTGACTAACTTTCATGCACTTTTGAAGGATTTGAAATTTGAAAAATATGACCTGGAACTCAATTGTGGAAGCCGTGGGTGGAGGAAATGGACAAATGAACCTTCTACAACACTCCTGACTTTAAAAGAAATATTATATGGTTATTTGCAAAAAGAGAAAAAATATCATTTAAAGCATAAAATAAAAGAAAAAATCTCAGTTAAATAACAAAAATATTTACTCTATGAAGAAAAGTGACTATGAAGAGTGTGTGGCTCAAATTGTTCAAGTAAAGCAGTAAAAATACCCAATACTAGAAAGGAGAGTATCAATTTGGGAGAAATTTGAATGAAAGTTTTTTAGAGAAAGTACAGCTCTCTTCCATTAAGTGCTGACATGATGGAGGAGCAGAAAAGGAAGTAAAGGCCAAAGAGCATGACCTGGCCGACATTTATTATGTTAATCCGGCGCCAAATGTGATCGGTGCCATGATTGGAAAAAAGTGAAAATACAAGGACCAAAAAGAAAACAAAAGAGGAAAAAAGGAGAAAACAAGACGAATGAGTTGGATGGACCTTCAAAATTCAATGTGGACCAAATACGGGCCGACCTTTGATTGAGAAAGCATCTTCAAAACTTTTGTGAGGTGGTTGTTGACACGTCCACTTTTTTCCATTGAATTACTTGTGAAAGTGGCATCCACGATACACGACGTCGTTGGATAAGAGAGGAGTATGTTTCTTTTCTTGTATGAAACGCATGTGGGGTCACTCGAGATGTTTGAGTTTGAGGTTGACGACGCCTCATCTTTAGTTTACTGGATAAATTTAACTCAACTCGAATTGGACCAAACAAGATAGCTTACCAATTAAGACCCTTTCAATCTGGCTACACAACAAAAGGCAAACTCGCAGGATTTACATGTAATTCCTACGTGTATTTTTTTGGTAGTTTGTTACGGTTAGTTGGTCACACACATGTGTGGGAGATTTCGATTGTTGATTTATTGTGGTTCACATACATCAATGTCCAGAAATCATAGGGGTGGGCATTATTACCGAAAACCCGACCGAACCGCCCGAACTGCCCGAACCGGACCGCTTTAAGTGGTTTGGTTCGGTTTTTATAGTTTAAAATGCAAGAACCGGTAAAAAAACCGACCGAACCGGCCAGGAACCGGTCTGAACCGGTTTAATTTTCTCTAAATCGGTAAAAACCGGACCGGACCGAACTTTTTAAATTATATTATTTTTTAAAAAATAATACATGTGGCAGCGGCTGATTCGTCCATTTTATCCCAAGCGTAAGCCTTGCCACACCTGATTGCTCGCGAAACCCTAACATTTCAGCCGCTCATAAAAAAATTTCACTTCGCTCTCTGCTCTGCCTCTCTTCTTTTCTTCGAGTCTCTCTTCTTCTTCGAGTCGCCAAACCCTAACACCAGATCTACCTCTCACTCAACCTTCTCTCCCCAAACCAAATCGTCGACTTCTTCTTCCACGCTCGCCTCTCTTCTTCTTCGAGTCTGTCTTCTTCTTCGTGGCTCTCTCTCTGTCACACTCGCTCTCTCCCTCTCTCTCTCTCTCTCACACACACACACACACTTTACATGCACAGCTACATATTTATTGCTCAATGTTTCCAAGTATGTATTGAACTTTTGGGTTTCTGGGTTTGTATATCCATGAATTGAATTTTTTGGGTTTTTGGTTTTGTATTTCTATGAATTGAAGTTTGTGGGTCTTGTTTCTTTTCCTATTTTTTGTTTCTTTGTTTTTCCATTTTGTGTTTTGGGCTAAATTTATACATAAATGGTGAAAATCCAAGAACATACTTCACTGCGCATTTTGTATGGAGCTATTTATAAATTATATGTATAAATATTGGTTTTTTGTGCGTGCATTGAATTCTTGGTTTTTGTGTGGCAGAATTGGATTTCTGGGAAATTTCCTTTTAAAATTATATTGTGCTTGTGGTTTTGTAGCATATCAATTATTGGGTCTGCAAGTTTGTGGAGTTTTTATTTTTATTTTTAATTATTAATTATTAATTTTTATAATGTTCTTGCGCTATTATCTGTGTCTCTATTTCTTTGCTGACATATTGTTTATTTTGCTGTTGATATAGATATATAGGAAGATAGGCGAGAAGTATGGAGTGGAGTACTCAGAGGCTGAGATTTTGAACAGATACAGAAGGGCTTACGAGCAGCCTTGGGGTAGATCTCGTCTCAGGTCTCTTCCCATTTTTATTCCCCATTTTTTTTTTTTTTGTTCTTATACTGGGTGATAAGGTTTGCAATAATCCATTTAAGAGTAAATTTTACGTATTTACTTTTTGATTCACCATGGTTGTCATGAATTTGTGTCTCCTCTTAGTTCTTGCCTGATTTAGTTTCTGAGGAGTTGTTCAGAAGTGTTGCACTACAAAGAACCCGCAATGGATGAGTTTAGCTACTACAAAGAACCCGCAATGGATGAGTTAGATTTCTACCAAGCTTTGGAAAAAGTCGAAAAATGTTTCTTTGGTTTTTAACTTTGCAAGTATGCAAATTGTGATTGAGATTACTCTCACAATTTGCTTGGTCTGTAATATATATTTGTATTTCTGTGGATTTGGACATGTGATGGATGATGATTTTCAGGTTTTTATTTGTATTAGAATGATATGTGCTAAAACTATGCAGAAGTACAGAATCTGGAAAATATACAGGAGTCCTAAACTTGAATGGGCCTGAAAATCTGACCCAAAAAAAATTGGCACGGAATTTTTTTATTTTAAAAACCACCTTCAGTTGTTGGTCTTTTTGGGCCTCGGCAGAAACCTCCACTGACCCGACCCAACCCGACTTATTCGGGTTTCGAATTCATTTGAAATTGGGCCTCAAAATGAGGTGTGCGGTTTGACCAATGGGCCTGCCGACATGACCCGATTCGGTGACCGGTTTGGGCCTAAACCCGACCCGACCCGACCCGTGTTCACCCCTAAGAAATCATCTATACAATTATAGAAACTCTTTTTTATGCGTTAAATTAAGGACAAAAACACCTTTAGGTTAAGGGGTGCTCCAATGCGGTGCAAATACTTAGAAAATATGAACTTAGCAATGATTTTTATCAAGTTCGTACATTTAAATGAAAAATAAAATAAAATTATAGTAAATTCTTATGAAACTCTTAACTCTACCCTTACGCTAATGACTTTGAAACTATTGAGTATGAATTTTAATAATTTATGTTAATTGAGGAGAAGAGTATCAAATTTTACTAATATGGTGTGGCTTTTAACAACAAGAAGCAAACATATTTTCCTAAAATACTACATTTTTGTTAATTGAACAGTAAGAAAAATGTGGAAATCGAATTGACATGAATGAACAAGACACGCACTTTGAATGCATTTTGACTGAATTACTCTATGAATCTATAAAAATGTACACACAATATGTGTGCAACATAACATGTACGAGAGTTAAGGGATAACTGATTTAAATTATTCATATGCATGACTGTTGCAATTTTTTTTTCAGGGGTGATAAGGGTCTGTTTGGTATTCAACTTGAATTCAGCTTTTTAAACTCAAAAGCAGAATTTGAGTCCAAAACAAAGAAAACCTATTTGGTAGCCCTATTTTTAAAAACTCAAACTCAAGAACAACTAAAAAACATCCCAATTATTAAAAACAAAAAATATATGTTTTTTTAGTTTTTTTTTAACAACCCACAAGTTCTCACATTTTTTAGATTTGAAAACAGTTTTCAAGTTGGATACCAAACAAGTTTTTGAATCTTAAAAATAGATTTAAAAACTCCTTATTTTTAAGAAAAATCAAAATTTTTGAGTTCCCTATTTGAATAGGATATCAAACGACCCCTAAATTTGCACTCATTTTTATTTGTATTCATGAGCCCTAGCCGTTTTTGGGTTGTGAGAAGATAATGGCTCTGTGTTTGTCACAAAGCCGACTATATGGAGACATGATAGGCTCGGCATGCTCGCATGGTCCCCCGAAGGTTCAGCAATACGACAACCCATAACTCACCCTTACTCTTAAAATCAAATCTAATTTGCTAGAATCTGACAACTGTCAAAGCAATTTTGCCTACACAGTTGTGAAAATGACTTTAAATATTTAGCGTTGTGGCCCTACCCCCTCGTCACACAAGCGTTAGTCTAAGAATTGGGACCATATGAGATCATAGAAAACCACCAATGCATTTTTGTGCATATTGGGATGTTTTACCTACCAAAACATCAATAAACATTCATAAAATCTTTAACTTTACATATATACCATCCATTTTTGTGATCTTAGGAGGCCGATCCCCTGTTCTCATTTCATAATTAAAAGGGTTAAATCGATAAAATCTTATAAATTATATGTATGGTTGATCTTAAGTTGCGACCTTTATGCATTCAACAAATTAGTACATTAAACCTTCTAAGTTATTTATTTATGTTCGTTTTCTTTGAGTTTGTAAAGAAAACACTTAATGCTTATAAGCATTTTATGAATAAGCATATTTTAGGTGCTTCTCTAAAAAGTGGTTTTATTTTTCATAAGCTCTTTTTAAATTTTAATATCAAATGCAATCAGAAGCATTTGTGATCTATGTTGCACAGACATGGATACAACAACAAGGAAAACGACAAATTTCAAAAAACTAGGACATGTGGACTCGACAATTAAAAATAAAATAAAACTTATATATGTTAAAAGAAAACAAAATATTGATGTTCATACTCCAATTTCGCAATATTATTGTGAAATTCAAACTTTCCAAGCCTTTCAAATGTAGTTTATTAATTTTATATGAATTATAAGTAAATTAACATATTAGTTGATTCGTGTCCGGAGAGTGTATTGATCGTGTATGAGGAGTGTCTTGACTGTGGACACGATGTTAATCGTTGTACACGGGTATCCGAGTGTCCAACACTCCAACACTTGGGTTTAGTGAAGTGTCAATGCAACATGTGGTTGTTTAAAACGCTTTTAATCATTTCAGAAGTACTCTCCCAAAAGAAATGCCATCATTTAGAAGTAGGGACAACAAATTCAAACGTGTGTTGTGGCTCACGCTGGTTCAAAAAGGGGAGAGAGAAAATCTCCAAGTGTTCCATTTTGGGTCTAAATTACCATTTAGGGCACAACATGTCAGACCTATTGGACTAGGGCATTAAAATATGGGTTGGGCCGAAAGCCCAAATCAAATTAAAAAATTTGGGCTCGGTTCAATCAAACGTGGGCCTTTTCGGGCCCATAGCCAAATCACCGACAGACCTTTTTACTACGTGCGCGCGCGCCGCTGGTTTTAATCTAAAATCAGATGGCCCAAATCCCCATATATCACCGTACCTTCTCCAACTAACTTTCACAACGTCGTCGTCTCCGTCCACACTTCTCTGCAACATTTAGCGCAATTTTTCCCATGTCCCGCTTACAATCCCTAACAAGATCCACACCGTCCATCCACCAGCGGCTCTCAGTCCGCCACTTGTCCACTGCACCACAGCCATCATCATCGTCACTCTCGTCTCTGATCACTGCCTCGAGCCTCGACTCTAACCCTCACCAAAACCCCTCTTATGGCTCCTTCATCAAATGGATCTCGGGCTTCGCTGTGGGCTCGGGGCTAGGGCTTCTCTACTGGTCTTCTCCCAATTCGGTCTTGACTTTCGCCGATTGGTCAACGGTGGTCCCGGGAGAAACTTTGGAGGATCCGCCTTCGCGTTCCTTGTCTCAGAAACTGTCTTTGCCCGAGATTACCCCTAGGTTTCTCTTCGGAGGCAAGTCATTTCTAGTTACTTCGATCATTTTCAATTTCTTGTGGATTTCGTTTGATTTTGGTGTTGGATTATTGCAGATGCTTATAGAAGAAAGATCTTCTTCAACTATGAGAAACGCATTAGGTTGCGAAGTCCGCCTGAGAAGGTACTCCATTTTAATATAATTACACGAGCTTATATAATTATTGATTTTCTGTTGCTTAATTGTTTATTAGCGCCTAATTTAGCATCTTTTGTCATTGGCAAATTTACCAGTATGTTAAGCAAGCCATAGAAAGTAAGTGCTCTTGTTGAAAAGAATTACAAGAACTAGGATACAGTTCAAAAAGTTTATTTCAAATTTGAAAAACTATGACAATTCGATTCGTGTTAGTATATATAAGTTAAGTTGACAATGCTGATGAGGTAGATCTCATGGCCTGGGGTTATTGACTACAAATCCTAAACTCTTTGCATTTGCTTGAAACTGAAGTTTAAATCTTTGTTGAGCAAAACTTAACCATTGGGGCTTTGGTTAATGAACAATTACCTCTTGTCCAATGACGTATGCTGTTTTACATGAAGGTTTTTGAGTATTTTGCATCCTCTAGTACGCAAGAGGGAGAGTTACTTATGAGGCCGGAAGATCTTATGAGGGCAGTAGTTCCGGTTTTCCCTCCATCTGAGTCCCACCTTGTTAGAGATGGATATTTGAGAGGGGAAAGAAATCCTGGAGATTTGCGCTGTTCTCCTTCTGAATTTTTCATGCTTTTTGATGTAAACAATGACGGGCATATTTCTTTTAAAGAGTGAGTTGCTGCTTTTATGGCCTTTGGTGTAAACAATGAATCAATGATGGATATTTTTCTCCTCTAACAATGTTCTTTGTAACAGATATATTTTCTTTGTGACACTACTAAGCATCCCAGAATCAAGTTTTTATGTCGCCTTTAAAATGTTTGACACTGACGATAGTGGGTTGGTATTAAACAACTTTGAGGCTATTCTCTTTTTCCTTCTTGTTCTTCCTTACTTGCGCTATGGTCTTGACTTTGACTGTTTATATCCATACATAGAAAAATCGATAAGGAAGAGTTCAAGAAAGTGATGGCTTTGATGCGAGCCTGCAATAGACAAGGTGCTAACCACAGGCATGGAATTCGAACTGGGCTAAAATTCAATGGTTCTGTAGAAAATGGTGGGCTTGTCGAGTACTTTTTTGGTAAAGATGGGAAGGATTGTCTCCAACTTGATAAATTTGTCAAATTTTTGAGAGATTTACAAGATGAAGTAAGCTCCCAATCCTTTGATTCCCTTGAATTTTAGAATGTTTAATTTTGTGCATTATGTGCGTGCTATCCTTCCACTCTAGTGTTATTGCTTTGCTTTTGCCTGACCTCTAGTTTATATCAGAACTTACCTCACCTTCTACTCATTTAGGTTTAGGCTACCCCACCCAAAAGAAAAAAGTACTCTTTAACTTTTATTGTGGAGTTCAATAGCAGATAGGTTAATATATTTTCAATTGAGGTAAGCCGTAATGCATCCTTTAATTTATGGTATGCTCGGAATGCATTTTACCCCAGAAATTTGTTCTTATTCAAAATGCACACTGTATTTGACTACCTGAGCTTATTTGTAGATGGTAAGGTTGGAGTTTGCTCACTATGACTATAAATTACGAGGAACCATATTGGCAAAGGACTTTGCCTTGTCCATGGTTGCTTCTGCTGACATGACTCATTTAAGCAATTTGCTCAATCGGGTTGATGAATTGAACAATAAACCACATCTTAAAGACGTGCGCATCACATTTGAGGAATTCAAAAATTTTGCCGAGCTTCGGAAAAAATTGCAGCCATTGTCTTTGGCCCTTTTCAGCTATGGAAAAGCAAATGGCATGTTAACACGAGAGGATTTCCAGCGAGCTGCTTCTCATGTAAGATATTCTTGTTTGTCACTTTCTTTAATTGGTCCATGGCTAATGGTTTACATTTTGACAAGGTTACCAGAACTTTTTGGAAGTTTACAGAGCCTTTTGGAACTGTTGCCTTAAGTTGTCACTGATAAGTCTTCTTTTTCTAATTTGAAATATGGTTCTGATTATCTTCCATAGGCAACAGATTTCCCTATCTAAATTATTTATCGTGATTGTGTTGATTGAATATCAGGTTTGTGGCGTATCTCTGACTGACAATGTGGTCGAAATCATCTTCCATGTGTTTGATTCGAACCGAGATGGAAATTTAAGCTTAGCCGAGTTTTTTAGAGTTTTACACCAACGGGGAAGGGACATTGCTCAACACGTGGATACAGGAATCATGGTTCTCGACTAATTAGATTTGGCTGCATGGACCCTATGTATAACGTTAGGTTGATACTGGTTTGATAGCTCAAGGGGGTGAATCCTCTTGTAAATTCGTAAAATATAACCTGTAAGTAGCTAGATAAGTTATAGCTCTATCTAACAGTGATATTTCAGCTGTTGTAATGTGCTCGTCCTCTTGCTCCTATCTCTAATGTAAAAAGTTCCATTTTGTGTGTGTTTCGCATGTTTTTCGAGCAACCCTTCCTTTGTTATGTAATGTAGCTTGCTGGTCAACAAAAGAAACTGAAAAGTTGTCAATTTTGCTTTCATTCGTAGATTCCTTTTGTTTCGTTTCGTTTCGTTTAAACCAATAATCTCTAATGTATTTTCAGTGTTGATCTATCACCAGCATCTGCATTTGCTTTACTCTTTCCAAATTTCCAGTCCCATGTGAGCTGCCAACACATGTAGGTCACCATTGCTAGCTTTGCCACCATTATTACCCAGCATTATCTCTCGACCGTAACCACAACTAATGTACGAGCCACCACTAACCAGACCCCTCGCTAGCTCATCTCAATCATTACATCCCACGATTATTTTTAAGTTCTACAAAACCAAATTTATGAACACAATTTGAAACTGGCAATATCGGTGTACCAATGTCCGAGTTGAAGTGTATCGCTTCGAGTGAATCAGTTAGTAATTTATTACATTACGTTAACAGGTCGTTTCGTGTCAACCTACGAATATTAACTAGCCGTCCATAGATGATGGTTTCTGTTTGCTGATGTATGTGTAGTCTCGATGCTTACCATATAATAAAATTAATATTGTATATATTAAATTATGGGATGATGATGTTTTCTTGTGAGACCTCTAACATATTTAATTGTCAAATTATTGATCAATGTTCACCAAACTTTAAACCAACCCTCTAATTTCAATGGATTAAGTTTTCGTATAGACAAGTCTTGGAAATATTATAATTTGTATGACAAGCTGTGTAATCATTTTCGTTAAATTACAACTGAAAGAGAAAATCACCTTTGCCGTTTTTAGTCGACTAACCTAATACTATTCCTTTGGAAAATAAAAGAGAAAACCTAATACTATTCCTTAAGCCTCCATTTTGGATTTGGATGAGGAAAACGACTCGGAATTAATTACGGGAATTTACTAAAATAAAAAGAGAAATATTTATCCACGTGAGGAATTAATAGTGCTTCTTTTAGTGGAATATGCTCTGTCGTCTCGAAGGGAAGTGGAGCCCACTGGGATTTTATATCTTATATTAAGCTTAATGACGATAAAATTAATTACAGCTGGGTAATTGAATGTTTGCCCCTGGATTGGGCGCTACTCCAACGCCCCAGCTCCTTCAGGCACGTGGTGTACACGCTACTGGCTTGAACTCTATTTTTCTTGGAGTTTTGTGCAAAATTTTAGAAAATTATTTAATAATATTAATAAATATGGCACCCATGGGGTTTGGTCCAGTGGTTGGGGCTGGGTCCACCATGTTTGGCCGAATGCGAGCAGGCTCTTCAGTGAGGTCCTGCATTCGATGCTCCGCATGTGTAAAAGAACCCCAGGGGAGAGCTTTAACCTTAACCCCTCCCCGGCTCGGAGTGGTTGCACACTTGCCACCATTTTTTTCACCAAAAAATAAATATGGCGGGGAAAAAGAAATATGGGCATAAAATCCGACGAATTAGGCTGAAGAGTGAAGAGAGGGGCGTTAGAGGGACGCGCGCTCATGGAAGGTGGGGGACGACCACCCCACTTTGGAACGTTGACCTTTACTTCAGGAAACCCTAGGAGAGAGAAATTCCCCTTCCAGGATGAAATGAAGTGTCGTTTCCTTGCATTTGTTCTGCAGCCAGAGACACCATTGATATCCACTGTCTCTTCTCAACAATTCCAGAGCAAAATCATTCTAATTCAATTAACTTTGATTGGGTTCTTGTTTTGTCTCTGGATCACTATACACCAATTGCTGATTTGGAGCTTTGAGAACAGCAGCCAGGTTAAAAAGACTGGATTTTTTTGTTGTCTTTCCGTTGTTTTTTTCTGTAGTTAATTTCTGGCATTAGGATTTGGGGTCTGGGTTTTTTCATTATTCTTTAGTTATTGCTTTTTTCTGAAGTGTGTTTTGATTGAAACTTTGTGTATGAAAATTATTTAAGCTTCCATTTCTGGGTTGGTTTATTATTGTTATTATTGTTATTTTGTGTGTGTTAAATTGTTGGAGTTATTTTTTTTTTTTTCACAGTTTTAAATACTTTTGAATTGGGTTTTATCAGCTGCAAGTTTATTAAGGTTTTGCTTAATTATCAAGGAACTATTTGAATGTTCCTTATTTTATGAGTTGCTGAAAGAGGTTTTTGGATAAGATAAAAACCAGAGCTTTAAAAGCTCTGTTTTTGGGGGTCTTCTTCCTTGGCTGCGTATTTTTGTAATATCAATGGGGAAGCCAACTGGGAAGAGGAAAGATGAGGAGGTACAAAAGCCTGGGAATGCTGGCAGTAAGCTGAGCAAGCCCTCGGATCGAAACTCCAAAGCTTTTGATGAAGACACTGCAATCTTCATCAACATGTCCCAAGAACTCAAAGATGAAGGTAACAAACTTTATCAAAAGCGTGATCATGAAGGCGCAATGTTAAAGTTTGAAAAAGCCCTCAAACTCCTCCCACAGAATCATATTGAAGTTGCTCATCTGCATACCAGCATGGCTGCATGTTATATGCAAATGGGTCTTGGTGAATATCCTCGAGCAATCAACGAATGTAATTTGGCGTTAGAGGTATCACCTAGATACAGTAAAGCACTCTTAAGAAGATCTCAGTGTTATGAGGCTTTGAATAGGTTGGATTTGGCATTGAGAGATGTTAATACTGTTTTGAGTATGGAACCAAATAATCTAAGTGCATTGGAGATTTTGGAGAGCGTGAAGAAGGTGATGAATGAAAAGGGTATTGTTCTTGATGAGAAAGAAATTGGTATTGCTAATGTACCGCAGCCTCCTGCTGCCCGCATTCGTAAAGTGGTGAAAGAGAAGTTAAAGAAGAAGAAGAAGGGTAAGAAAGTTGAGGAGAAGAGGAAGGATAAGGTCGTTGTGGAAGAGAATGTGAGTGCTGATAAGGATAAAGAAGTGGTTACAAAGACCATTGAGCAGGAGAAAGTGGTTACAAAGCATGTTGAGGAAGAGAAAGTGGTTATGAAGCATGTTAAGGAAGAAAAAGTAGTTACAAAGACAGTCAAGTTGGTGTTTGGAGAGGATATAAGGTGGGCACAACTGCCATTGAATTGCAGCATGAGGTTGGTCAGGGGGATAGTTAGGGATCGGTTTCCTGGTTTGAAGGGTGTTCTTGTTAAGTATAGAGACCAAGAGGGTGATTTGGTTACAATCACTACTACAGATGAGTTGAGGATGGCTGAATCATCATGTGATATGCAGGGGTCACTCAGGTTATTTATAGCAGAAGTTAGTCCTGATCAAGAACCAATTTATGAGGGATTGAGTGATGAGGAGCTGAGTAAGGAAGACAGAGAACCAAGCAATGTTGTAGAGAATGGGGATGGTGAAAATGATAGAGAAGTAGAGAAAAGGTTTACTTCTGTTGAGGACTGGATTATCCAGTTTGCAAGGTTATTCAAGAACCATGTTGGGTTCGATTCTGATGCGTACTTGGATCTTCATGAGCTTGGAGTGAAGCTATACTCAGAGGCAATGGAGGACACTGTAACAATTGAGGATGCTCAAGAGCTTTTTGACATTGCTGCAAATAAGTTCCAAGAGATGGCGGCTTTGGCATTGTTTAATTGGGGAAATGTCCACATGTCTAAGGCAAGGAAGCGAGTGTCCTTTCCAGAAGATGCTTCAAGGGATTCCATTATTGAACAGATCAAGGCGGGCTATGACTGGGCACAGAAAGAGTATAAGAAGGCAGAGGGTAGGTATGAAGAAGCTGTGAAAATAAAACCTGACTTTTATGAAGGTTATCTTGCTCTCGGGCAACAACAGTTCGACCAAGCAAAGCTTTGTTGGTACTATGCGGTTGGAAGCAAGATTGAGCTAGAAACGGAGCCTTCTTCGGAGGTGCTTCAGCTTTATAACAAGGCTGAGGACAGCATGGAGAAGGGCATGTTGATGTGGGAGGAGATAGAAGAGCGGCGTCTAAATGGACTCGCCAAAGAAGATAAATATAAAGCGCAATTGCAGAAATTGGGTTTGGATGGCCTATTTAAAGAGGTATCTGCTGATGAAGCTGCAGAGCAGGCTGCAAATATGAAGTCACAGATATACCTTTTATGGGGAACCGTGCTGTATGAACGTTCTGTTGTGGAATATAAGCTAGGGCTACCAAGTTGGGAGGAATGTTTAGAAGTTTCTGTTGAGAAGTTTGAGCTTTGTGGAGCCTCTCCAACGGATATAGCTGTGATGATGAAGAACCACTGTTCCAATGAAACTGCGTTAGAAGGTAAAAGACACAAGTTAATTCAAATTTTTTTACAACTGTTAGAATTTGAAACATATGATCAATTTTCATTTAAATGCAGGTTTAGGCTTCAAAATCGATGAGATAATACAGGCGTGGAATGAAATGTATGATGCTAAGAGGTGGCAGTTTGGTGTTCCCTCTTTTCGGCTGGAGCCGTTGCTGCGTCGCCGGGTTCCAAAACTTCATTCTATATTGGAGCATGCTTGAATTTTGTTGTTGATAGTTGGGTATCCTTTAGAGGCTTTCCACGAAAACAAATTCCTCAGGTTGCCTTAGTTCAACTTTCACAGGCTGTGTGGTTGCACAGGTAACTTGCCTTTAGAAATTTGAGAATTTTATAATCATGCTGTCTTTTAAAACTATTTAACATTGGCATGCCCTTGCTATTCTTTAGAAGATGGATGAATTGTAATAGAATTTACATGGATTTTTGAGACCATACAATATGTTGAAAGCTCATCGTTTAACCGAAGACAGACATAGTTTTAACTTTCAAGCAGACTCATTACTCAGAATCCATGCCTCTAGCTTCTATGTAGTTAATTTACCAACCATTATCTGGTTATGTTTTACATTGATTTATACTTCTTTGAATCTTCATGGTCGGTGCAAAATCATATATCATACTGAATGAAACATAACCTCTCTGGTTTTTACTTTTTGGTGATTGCAGGTCTTTTCTTCTGTCAATGGACTTTTGTGTTCAGGTTCAGCTTCTTGTTTGCTTTGGGAGCAAACGGAAAGTTTTCCGTAGTGTTTTGAATTTGAGTGTTTGTGACTGGGTTGCAAAAAGCCAGTGAGCTCATTTGTTTCGTTTTGTTGTAAGATTCTTTAGTATTTTCAGAGTTTTGGGGGCATAGGGTATATGATTGGATTTGTTCATTCAAAGAATAAGCAGCAGTAACATTATTTTGCTACTTGCTGTGGCCTATTGGGCCAAGTTTGTTGTCATTTATCATACAGTGTCATTTGTAAGTTGTATTGTTGTAACATTTGTGATTGTTATACAATAGCAGAGAATGCTATTATTCCTTTACCTCTCTGTTCATCCCCAACTGTTTGATTGAATTTAAATTTTCTGCTCTTCCCTGGACATGCATTAAGAGGAATACCATCGTATCAGCTTCAGGCTACATAATGCTGGGGATTTCGTTTGAATCCAATCCGTATTGGGGCTTATAACTTGAGCGATAAAACACTTTATTCCACACTCATGACAAGAGTTTGATTTTTTCGGTCTTTTTTTGGATCGATCAGGCTAGGCCGAAACAAAAATCTGGTCCACACTGATGACAAAAACTTACCCACACTGAAGTGTATGCACACCTGTATCTCCGCATTGATTGGTCGGAAGGTTGAGTTTAAAAAAACTGACTCGGATCGACCACCAATTAATTCGATTTAACTGAGAGCTGTTATGTGCATTTACAGATTTGTATCTCTTTCGTCGTGTGATTATAAAAAACTTTTTCATCTTTAATACTTAAAATTATATGTACTTTTTTTTTAATCACATGATATGTTACGTGGTGATGAGAAAGATAAACCGTAATGGAATCTCTTTATAACCCAAAAACAAAAAGGAAGAAGAGAAAATTAGGAGTGAGATGAGAAGGGTGCAAACAACAAACGTTTGGCTCAGCGGAATCAAATTGAAAAAAAAAAAAAAATTCTAATTTTGTTTCAACACGTCACGCACCCACCCCCACTCTCTCTCCAAGTCTCTCCAACTCCAAAGCTCTCCTAAAGAAAGGGGACTAGCACACAACACAAGCATCTCTATTCTCTGTCTTTCTCACTCTCTGTTACTTCAATTATTTGCACATATTATTAATTAGGGTTTCAGTTCCTTCTCATCTTCATCCTCCTAAATTCCATCTATGGAGAAAGCCAGAAGAGCATCGCATGCTGGTTCCTGGTACACCGACAACCGTCAGTATCTCTCTCTCTCTCTCTCTCTCTCTCTCTCTCTCTCTCTCACACACACACACTCTAATTCCATCCTCAGTATCTGTTTGGTTACCGAGAAATCCCAAGAAAATGAGACCCCTCTGATTGATGCTTTTGGCCTCTCTGAATATAAATACAGCTGAATTAATTGTTCGAGGCGGCAATAAAACTAAAAAAAGTCATCAAATTTGGTTGCTTTTGAGAAAATTCATTTATCAGATTATTTGTGTAAAAAAAATACATTTTTATTCTTTATTTTTTCATTTTTCAGCTAGGAAGTTGTCGGAAGAGCTTGAAGGATGGCTGAGAGAATCTGGGCTCACTAAATCTCCTGATGTCCGAGGTGTCATTGCTCCGTAAGTTAACATAGACCTGCTTTGCTTCTTATTCTTCTTCATTTTGGCTTATAATTCATTAAAAAAAAAAGGAAAAAAAAAAGATGAAATTTTATTTTTGAAAATAATTTGTTTTTATTTTTATTTTTCTGTGTTTGGCCTTGGAATTACAGGCATGCAGGTTATTCATATTCAGGTCGTGCTGCTGCCTATGCATTTGGCAACATAGACCCAACAAACATGTGAGTTGCTTGTTGTTTTCTCCTTAGTTCTCTAATGCTATTTTGATAATGTAGGATCATAATGTGAGCTGATTATGTTCTAGTAATTGTGCTTTGACTCATAATTAAACCTGTAAAGATTGATTGGTATGGCAATTAGCTGTCAAATTGTTGCTAATGTGTGAGAAAAACTTGCTTGTTCAGTACCCGGGTGTTCCTTCTTGGTCCATCTCACCACTATTACACTCCAAAGTGTGCTCTTTCAA